>NW_024082572.1:0-116532 GCF_003009895.1 Hyaena hyaena | reverse complement strand
AGTTCTCCCAACACCATCTGTTAAAAAGGCTGTCTTTTTTCCATTGGATATTCTTTCCTGCTTTGTCAAAGATCAGTTGGCTGTATACTTTTGGGTCCACTTCTGAGTTCTCAATTCTGTTCCATTGGTCTATGTGTCTGTTTTTGTGCCAATACCATACTGTCTTGAGGATGACAGCTTTGTAGTAGAGGTTAAAGTCTGGGATGGTGATACCTCCCGTTTTGTTTTTATTTTTCAGTATTACTTTGCCTATTCGGGGTCTTTTGTGGTTGCATACAAATTTTTGGATAGTTTGATCTAACTTTGAGAAGTATGCTGGTGCAATTTTGATTGGAATTGTGTTGAATGTGTAGATAGCTTTGGTTAGTAATGACTTCTTAACTATATTTATTCTTCCTATCCATGATCATGGGATGTTTTTCCATTTATTTGTGTCTTCTTCAATTTCCTTCATAAGTTTTCTGTAGTTTTCATCATACAGATCTTTTGGATCCTTGGTTAGGTTTATTCCGAGGTATTTTATGGTTTTTTGTGCAATTGTGAATGGGATCAGTTTCTTGATTTCTCTTTCTGTTGCTTCATTGTTGGTGTATAGAAATGCAACCGATTTCTGTATGTTGATTGTGTATCCTGCAACTTGGCTAAATTCTTGGATCAGTTCCAGTAGGCTTCTGGTGGAGTCTGTTGGGTTTTCTATGTAGAGTATCATGTTGTCTGCGAAAAGTGATAGTTTGACTTCCTCTTTGCCAATTCTCATGCCCTTTCTTTCCTTTTGTTGTCTGATGGCTGATGCTAGGACTTCCAGCACTATGTTCAACAACAGTGGTGAGAGTGGACATCCCTGTCGTGTTCCTGATCTCAGGGGGAAAAGTCTCAGTTTTTCCCCATTGAGGATGATGTTAGCTGAAGGCTTCTCATAGATGGCTTTGATGATGTTTAAGTAAGTTCCTTCTCTCCTAACTTTCTCTAGAGTTTTATTAAGAAGGGATGCTGTATTTTGTCAAATGCTTTTTCTGCATCTATCGACAGGATCATATGGTTTTTATCTTTTCTTTTGTTGATGTGATGGATCACATTGATTGATTTGTTAATTTTGAACCAGTCTTGTAATCCAGTAATGAATCCCACTTGTTCTTGGTGGATAATTCTTTTTATGTGCTGTTGAATTCGATTTGCAAGTATCTTGTTGAGAATTTTTGCATCCGTATTCATCAAGGATACTGGACTGTAATTCTCTTTTTTTGCTGGGTCTCTGTCTGGCTTGGGAATCAGAGTGATGCTGGCTTCATAAAATGAATCCGGGAGTTTTCCTTCACTTTCTATTTTTTTGGAATAGCTTGAGAACAATGGGTATTAGTTCTGTTTTAAATGTCTGGTAGAATTCCCCGGGGAAGCCATCTTGTCCTGGGTTCTTATTTGTTGGGAGATTTTTGATCACTGATTCGATTTCCTCACTAATTATGGGTCTGTTCAGATTTCCTACCTCTTCCTGTGTGAATTTTGGTAGTGGGTGTGCATTTAGGAATTTGTTCATTTCTTCTAAGTTGTCCAATTTGTTGGCATATAGTTTTTCATAGTATTCCCTGATAATTGCCTATATTTCTGAGGGGTTGGTTGTAATAAGTCCATTTTCATTCATGATTTTGTCTATTTGGGTGCTCTCTCTTTTCTTTTTGATAAGTCTGGCTAGAAGTTTCTCAATTTTGTTCATTTTTTCAAAAAAACATCTCTTGGTTTCATTGATCTGTTCAATTATTTCTTTGGTCTCTATGTTGTTTATTTCTGCTCTGATTTTTACAATTTCTCTTCTTCTACTGGGTTTAGGGTGTTCTTGTTGCTCTGCCTCTAGTTCTTTTAGGCGAGCTGTTAGATTTTGGACTTGCGCTTTTTCTAGTTTCTTGAAATAGTCCTGGAGTGTAATGTACTTTCCTCTTAGGACTGCCTTTGCTGCATCCCATAGATTTTGGATTGTTGTGTTTTCATTTTCGTTTGTTTCCATAATTTTTTAAGTTCATCCCTAATTGCCTGATTGGCCCATTCATTCTTTAGAAGGGTGGTCTTTAACCTCCATGTTTTTGGGGGTTTTCCAGGCTTCTTCCTGTGATTGATTTCAAGTTTCAAAGCATTGTGATCTGACAGTGTGCATGGTATGATCTCAATTCTTTTGTATTTATTGAGGGCTTCTTTATGTCCCAGTATGTGATCTATCCTGGAGAATGTGCCATGTGCACTTGAGAAGAAAGTGAATTTTTGGCCTCAGGATGTAGAGTTCTAAATATATCTGTCAGATCCATCTGGTCCAAAGTGTCTTTCAAGTCCATTATTTCTTTTGTGATTTTCTGTCTGGTTGACCTATCCATTACTGTAAGTGGAGTATTGAAGTCCCCTGCTATTAGCACATTCTTATCTATGAGCTTGTTTCTCTTTATGATTAATTGTTTTATATATTTAGGAGCTCCCATATTCGGTGCATAGACATTTATGATTGTTAGTTCTTCCTGATGGATAGACCTTGTAACTATTATGTAATGTCCTTTTTCATTTCTTGTTATTGTCTTTAATTTAAAGTCCAGTTTGTCTGATATAAGGATAGCTACTCCGGCCTTCTTTTGATTTCCAGTAGCATGATATATATTTCTCCATCCCCTTACTTTTAATCGGAAGGTATCTTCAGGTCTAAAATGAGTTTCTTGTAGACAGCATATAGATGGATTTTGTTTTTTTATCCATTCTACTACCCTATGTCTTTTGATTGGAACATTCAGTCCATTTACATTCAGTGTTATTATTGAGATATGTGGGTTTAGAGTCTTTGTGTCCTTTATGGAGTTCATGCTTGTGGTGGTGTCTCTGGTATCTTTGTTTCTTGCAACCTGTCCTTCAGAGCGTCGCCCTCAGGATTTCTTGTAGGGCTGGCTTAGTGGTGACAAATTCTTTCAATTTCTGTTTATTTGGAAAGGTTTTTATCTCTCCTTCTATTTTGAATGACAGGCTTGCTGGGTAGAGGATTCTTGGCTGCATATTTTTTCTGTTCATCACATTGAAGATCTCCTGCCATTCCTTTCTGGCCTGCCACGTTTCAATAGATAGGTCTGTCATCACTGTGATAGGTCTGCCTTTGTATGTTAGGACCCTTTTCTCCCTAGCTGCTTTCAAAAGTTTCTCTTTGTCCTTATATTTTGCCATTTTTACTATGTTATGCCTTGCAGAAAGTCGATTCAGATTACGTCTGAGGGGGGTCCTCTGAGCCTCTTGTATTTCAACGTTTACTTCTTTTCCCAGGTCAGGGAAGTCCTCTGGTATAATTTGTTCCAGGACTCCTTCAGCACCTTTCCCCCTCTCTTCCTCTTCTGGGATTCCTATGATACGGATATTGTTGCGTTTGACCGTGTCGCTGAGCTCTCGAACTCTTCTTTCATGTTCCTGGTTTAGTTTGTCTCTTTTTTTGTCAGTTTCTTGTTTTTCTATAATGGTGTCTTCTAAATCACTTATTCTCTTTTCTGCCTCTTCAGTCCGTGCATTAGAGGACTTTAATTTATTATGTATCTCATTATCGCATTTTTTAATTCTTCATGCTTATTTTTATTTTCCATTCTGTCTGTAGCCATAGTTTCTTTGATGTCCCCTATGTTTGTTTCAAGCCCAGCTATTAATTTTACCATTATTCTAAAATCTTGTTCAGTTATGCTGCTGATATCTGTTTTGAGTAGTTCATTAGCTGTCATTTCTTCTTGGAGTTTCTTTGGAGGAGAGCTCTTTCGTTTCGTCATTGTAGTTAGCTTTCTGGCTCTTGTTGTTTTTAAAGACGTGTTATCTCTCTGTATCTATGAGCGCTGCTATATCCAAGAAGACTCTTTGATTGTCCAGAGCCTATCCTTTCAGAGTGTTTTTCGAATGGTATCCCTTGGTCTCTCTTGTTGGGACCTTGGTTATTTTATTTTCCTATTCGTAGTGATATTTGGGACTCTCCACCCTGTGTACTCTGGCTTGTTTCTTGAGGTAGCCATTAGAAGGCTTTCTCAGTGGGGTCTGCGTCCCCTCTCTCCCAATCTCTTGGGTATGGTACGGTTTCTGATGACTTCAGATCTTTTCCCGTGTGATGCCTGGGCACGAGTGCAGATACGGAGCTCCCTACTTCTCTGCCATCTTGCCCCTCCACACATTTCTTTTTTTTAAATATAGCTTGTTGTCAAGTTGGTTTCCATATAACACCCAGTGCTCATCCCAACAAGTGCACTCCTTCATGCTCATCACCCATTTTTTCCTCTCCCCCACCTCCATCAACCCTCAGTTTGTTCTCTGTATTCAAGAGTGTCTTATGGTTTGCCTCCCTCCCTCTCTGTAACTACTTTTCCCCTTCCCCTCCCCCATCGTCTTCTGTTAATTTTCTCCTGATCCACATATGAGTGAAAACATATGGTATCTGTCTTTCTCTGCCTGACTTATTTCACTTAGCATAATACCCTTGAGTTCATCCACGTTGCTACAAATGGCCAAATTTCATTTTTTTCTTATTGCCATTACATACACATTTCTATATTTCATTATTCATGAACACACAAATGGCTATCCATGGGGAGTCTGATCTTCATTGAAAATTAAGTATATTAATTATGTTGGTGAATATTTGAAGAAAATTTTCAAAGAGATTAAAAACAACTGAGGGCACCTGGGTGGTTCAGTCGGTTAAGTGTCCAACTCTTGATCTTAGCACAGGTCATAATCTTGCAGTTCATGGAATCTAGCTCCACAATGGGCTCTGTGCTGACAGCGTCGATCCTGCTTGTGTTCTCTCTCTTTCTCTTTCCTTCTTTGCTTATGCTCCCTCTCTCTCTTTCAAAATAAATAAATAGGGGCGCCTGGGTGGCTTATTTGGTTAAGCATCCGACTTTCGCTTAGGTCATGATCTCGCGGTTCGTGGCTTTGAGCCCCGCGTCGGGCTCTGTGCTGACTGCCAGCTCAGAGCCTGGAGCCTGTTTCAGAGTCTGTCACTCCCTCTCTCTCTGACCCTCCCCTGCTCACGCTGTCTCTCTCTCTCTCTCTCCTAGAAATAAATAAAACATTAAAAAAATAAATATAAATAAATAAACATTAGAAAGAAAGAAAGAAGAAAGAAAGAAAGAGAGAAAGAAAGAAATTGAATGCAGCTGGAATTGAAAAATAGTTACATAAATTTGAAGTTTATTGTTTTTACCTGATAAATATAAGCAATAGGGTCATTGTTTTAGAAGAAATGGGAATTATTTTTTTTCTAACTAAAACGTATAAATCAGGATAGAAAGGGAAACAACATTCCCCCCCAAAAAAATCAGAGAAGAAATACAGAAATCTTGATTTCTGATCTATTCAGAATATGAAAATTATGAGATGCAGAACATAATAAAAATGGTACTTCTAACATTTCTCAGATACTATCTATTATATGATTCCAATAAATTTCTTCTATCTCTCTCTTTTTTTTTACTATGGGCAAAAAATGATAGAAAAAGAAAAAAAATATTTCCCAAATAAAGTGGGTTTAGATAAGGATGAATCTATCTATTTCATCTATATTTATGTAATCTATATCTATCCATATCTATATCTGTATCATCTATATCTATATAACTATTGCTTATTTACAAAGTCTACTGGCAATCTTTAGAATATGGATAATAGGGGCACCTGAATGGCTCAGTTGTTTAAGCATCTGACTCTTGATTTTGACTCATGTGATGATTCCAGTGTCTTGGGATTGAGCCCTGCATTAGGCTCTGTGTGGAGCATGGAAACTGCTTAAGATCTCTCTCTCTCTCCTTCTTCCTCCTTCCCTCCCTCCCTCCCCTTTTCCTCTACTCACTGGCCCTCGCTATCTGTCTAAAATAATAAAAAAATTGAAAACGATATGTATAATAAAGCATTGGGGACCTCTAAAAATCTTTATCTGTCACGAACATTTATAAATATTAGTATCACCAGATTATTGAATCAAAGGTCTATACCTTATTTTTTATTTTGGTTTTGTGGTGTTATTTTCTGTTTTATTAGTTAAACAATAATTTACTCTCTTTTCTTACTCTTATAAAATAAATTTTGAATTACTTTGCAATTGCAAAACAATGCCATGTCAGTTCAAGAGCAATAGACTTTTACTTAATTTAACTGCAAAGTTGAATCTCAGAATATTAAAGTAGTTATTTTCCCTTTGAACTATAGTGACATTGTTGCTACCGCAATGACTATTAATAGATCAGTATTCAATTAATAAGCGTTTTCATAATCCCCATTCTTGCCTAATTGCTCTTATTTTATCTCATTAAAAGATCTTTTATAGAAATGTATTTTCCTATTGTAATCAACAAAGTGATGTGATATCAAAAGCATTTTTGTTATTTTATTAACTTAGGTTAACAAGGTGGATATTTCACAGCATAGTAAATATGTATAATATAGTATTTCACAATGTCATCCTTAATAATTTGCTCTCCCATGTCTATTTTATGAATTATGTTTCCTTTCAAATATTTATATAACTTGATTTCTAATTGTAATTTTATGTTTATTTGATATTGCTTCATTCAGCCATTAGTAGAATTCTCCTCAAAGCTATTCACATTTTATAATCATTTCATTATTCAAACAAGCTGATACTCAAAATGTTGCTCTTTAGAGTCTCTTTTAATTAGTTTAGTCTACTCACAGTAGTCCTTTGGCCTTCTTGCATTGGCTTTTTCCTCTGACTTTGTACTCTGTGCATTATGTCAAAAATGGCGTGTATTAGGGCACCTGGGTGGCTCAGTCACTTAAGTGGCCAACTTCAGCTCAGTTCATGATTTCGCGGTCTGTGGGTCTGAGCCCTGCGTTGGGCTCTGTGCTGACAGCTCAGAGCCTGGAGACAGCTTCAGATTCTGTGTCTCCCTCTCTCTGTTCCTCCTCTGCTTGTTCTCTGTCTCTCTCTGTCTCAAAAATGATAAACATTAAAATTTTTAAAAATAGCCTGTATCAATTCACGTTTTCTTTAAATTAGTTTTACTTTATAATTGTTACAACGTAGAAACTATCACTTTCCTTCTGATAAAGAAAATACAAGCACAAATCATTGAATACTATTAATTATAATAATATGTCCTTCCAATAAAGGATTTCTGTATATAAGGAAGGAGAAAATAAAGAAGAAGTATTCTCACATTGTATATTTTTAAAACAACATAATACTCAAAATGAGAGGTAAGAGCAGATCAGTGAGCTGTAAAAATCAGTGTGCTGTAAAAAATACTAACAGAGAAATGAAATAAAATTTCCATGAAAATTTTGTATTAGGCTGAGTTATTGAATTAAACAATGAAGTCATAAGTAGTTTTCAATTGGACAAAAAATTGTTGTCATACGACTTAAAACAACACAATGGTTGTTTTAGTCAACTAATTGGTTGACAGTTAAGAGCTTTATAAATACAGATTCTTTAATTGAGTCAAGAACCTACGCAGCATTGTTCTGAATATGTATGTGTACATGGTTAAAGTTTTAAGACATTTCATATAGATTCTTAAAGGATATTATAAATCACAAAGGCATTACTAGTCTATAGAGATTTCTAATAATTGTTTCATAGTTCAAGGTATATACAAGGATATTGTGTATGCATACATACACAATGCTTTGGACACATCCCCAGTGCCAAAATTCCAGTAAATCTAGATTAGGAAGTCTTTACTCCAAAGAGCAAGGGATTGAATCTGAGTAAAAAGTTGGAAGCCTTTATTCTACTCTGAAGAATTCAGAACTTCAAGCTAGTTTCTGAGGTTAAAAAAATTTCTAGCTTACCAGTCTGTCACCTGTGTCCTATGATAATTCTATTTTACTTGTATTACCTGAATTCACTTGATGTAGAGCTTCCAGAATTTTTAAATGTAAATATCCATTTTGAGAATAACATACTTAGCATTATTAATAAGCATGTCATTTGGAATAATGTGGCGACCCCTCAGAACAATGTGATCCATAAAATGTAGTTATGGAGAAAAACAGTACACAAAACTATATAATGATTAATAAATGATTAATACAGCTCTAAGAAAATACACATTGTGATATCTCTCTGGGAAAGTGGCTGATTTATGACACTGGAGCCGGGTAGCCAGGAACAACTGGCCTGCCCTGGGCGGAACACCTCCTGCTTCTTTTGTGTTGATTTCTCTGCTTCCTCTGAGACCACATGTTCAGATGAAACTTTTTGATTATGCCTTATCAACCATAACGTACGTGGCTAACCAAGTTCTGTTTTTCTCAGGAAATCATACTCTGATCACTAAAAACAATCTTGGTATTTATTACTATCATATTCTCAATAAATATGGGACTGCGGAGTTGTTCGGGGCAACAGTCATTCTAAGCTGTCGTCCCCTGCTCCCTTTCTCTTTTACAGCTGATTTGTTTGTGCCTAATTCTTCTCCTATGCACCATTACAGAAAGCAGCAGAATAATAGATATCAGGCCTATCTAGATATCATCAGGCCACAGATAGATGATAGATAGATAGACATATAGATTTAGATATAGACATATAGATATAGATATAAATAGATATATATAGATACAGATATAGATATATTACCTCAAACCATCATTATATAAATGTATTTGTTAAACCTAAAGACATCTTTAGAAATTGAGTAATAATTTTTCTTACAAACAGATTTGTTAGCATTTCTTATCTAAAAATTGATGTTCTTGGGGCACCTGGGTGGCTAATTCGGTTAAGAGTTTGATTCTTAGTTTTGGCTTAGGTCATGATCTCACAACTCCTGAGTTCAAGCCCCACAACATGCTCTGGGCTTACAGCATGGTCCCTGCTTGGGACTCTCTGTCTCCCTCTCTTTACCCATTCCCCACTCTCTATCTCTCTGTCTCTTTCAAAAATACATAAACATTTTTTTTAAATTAAGATTTTCATTGTTACTAGTTCATCAAATTCCTAAATAAGCAAAGTTATTGTTGATTGAGTACAAGACTATAATTGAAGTTATGTTTTATTATTAAAGAATACAAATTAATATTGTTTATTGTAGGGTTTGTATAATATTAGTATTGAAAATGTGAAAGGCAGGAGTACTTGGGTGGCTCAGTCAGTTAAGCATCCAACTTTTGATTTCAGCTCAAGTCATGATTCTCACGGATTGTGAGATTGAACCCCACCTCAGGATCTGTGCGGATAGCATGGAGCCTGCTTGGAATCTCTCTCTTCATCTCTCTCTCTGCTTCTCTCTCTCTCTCTTTCTCAAAATAAACAATCATCTAAAAAATTTAAAAACTAAAAATGTGAAGGGCAAATTTATATGGTTATCAATCCAGAGATCTGTTGATATAGAAATGATAATCGCACTACTTAGAGTTGAGGTAAATAAATTGAATCACTTGCTTCCTAAAAGCTTTTATATCTCTTACAGTGACAAATTTAAAAGTCAAAACATATTTATATGCACAAATAACATTATAAGAGAATCCTGAAAGTGGCTATAAACAATGGAATATTACTTGGTTCCTACATCACCTTAGATACATAAGTATAGATGATATAGATAGATATAGTTATATCTTCATATTCTACTGGAAAGATTCATGAATGTACCCATTCTTTAAATACCCTCTATTTATACCACCCTTTATAGCAAAACTTTTCAGAATAATAATTATTCCTTCTTTTTATTCTGTTTTAAATCAATGATCATTCTTTACAAAAAGAGGTGTTTATTCACACCACTCCAATTAAGAATGATCTTTGCAAGGTTACCAATGACATACATTTGCTAAATCAAATGGTTGATCCTTTATCTTCTTATTCTCTGAATATTTGATACAGGTGAACATATATTCTAAAAACATTTTGTTCTTTCAGCTTCTGTAATATTTTATTATCTTCCTATATCACTATCTATTTAAATATTGGAAACAAATGAAATTTTGCCTTCACTTTCTTTTGTTTCCAAAATATAGTTTTCCTTAAATAATTTTATTTAATACCATAACTTTAATGTCATCAATATTCAACTACTGACTAGATATTTCAATCCAAAAGTTGAATAGTAATTTCCAACCTAATAAAATCATATTGAAATGATTTCTCTCTCAATCTGCTCCCTTCAAGGTTTCCCCATTTCAATAAAGTGTCCCATTCTGAACCTACTTCTTCAGGCCCCAAACAAGTAATATTTTTTATTTCTCTTTCCTTATATTAGAAGCCCAATCTAGGAACACATCCCATTGGCTTCACTACTAAGAAACTATCAATACCAAGCATTTCTTAATAATTCTACTATCAGTACCTAGTTCAAACCACTATAATTTCTTGTCTGGTTACTGGAAAATAAAAGTATGTGTATTTGTCTCTCTACCTGTATTCCAGTCAGAGTTTATTCCACACAACAAACAATAAACCTTCTCAGGTTTAAATGAAATCATAACATCCCTTTGCTTAAACTCCAGTGGCTCCCCACAGCAGCCAAAATATCAATGAGTTTATAGTAATCTATAAGAAACTTGAATATTTTGTCTATTTTGCTTCCCTCTATTCTTGCCATGAGTCATTATATTCAGTCTTATTGCAATTTTTCTTTCTTTTAAATATTCCAAGCTCAAAATTATATCGAGACTCTTATTACTAAACTTTATTGGAACACTCTTGTCCTGTATCTTTTCTTGGCTGTTTCTCATTATTCAAATTTCAATTAATATCCCCTCCTTTGATTCCCTTTACATATTCACTACTGATAAATCAGTGTCATAGTTACTCTCTATAAAACCTAATTTTATTTTATTTGAATGTGGTGATAGTCACAAATAAGTGACCTTAGCATGTGATTTGGGCACTTTTTCAAAGGATCTAGTAACTTCCTCACCATTAAAATTTATTGGTGTTATCCCTTCTCTAAAAATTCCTTTCAAATACTTACCTGGCAGGGGAGATACCATGATCAAGAATATTCTTTTCAAAATATGAGATCTGGCCATGTGTAGCAACATGGATGGACCTTGAGGGTGTTATGCTGAGCGAAATAAGTCAGGCAGAGATGGACAGCTACCATATGTTTGCACGTATAAGAGGATTAGGAGGAACTTAACGGAGGACCGCGGGGGAGAAGAAGGGGGGAAATAGTGGGGGTTGGGGGAGAGAGGCAAACCATGAGAGACTTTTGAATGCTGAGAACAAACTGAGGACTGATGGGTGTGTGGGGGTGAGGGGGGAAATGTGCACGGAGGAGGGCACTTGTGGGGATGAGCACGGTGTGTTATAGGGAAACCAATTTGACAATAAACTATTTTTAAGTAACTCTTTTAAATAAACTATATTTTAAATAAACTATATAAATATATATATTTAAAAATAGTTTATTTAAAAATTTTTAAATAGTATATTTAAAAATTATATATATATATATCATTACCAGATTTCAGCAGCTAAAAGAAGAAGAATTAAACACAAAAGAAAAGGAAAAGGGAAAGTTCTTCTTTCATAGATAAAAAAAATAAAGGTTTTGGAAATATTATATTTTTTATTGTTTACTGTCAAGTTAGTTTCCATATACCACCCAGTGCTCATCCCAACAAGTGCCCTCCTTCATGCTCACCACACCCCTTCCCCTCAATCCCACACCCCCTCAGTGGGGAAGAGCATCCAATGGAAAAAAGACAGCCTCTTTAACAGATGGTGCTGGGAGAACTGGACAGCAACATGCAGAGGAATGAAACTAGGTCATTTTCTCACACTATACACAAAAATAAACTCAAAATGGATAAAGGACCTGAATGTGAGACAGGACATCATCAAAATCCTAGAAAAGAAAGCAGGAAAAAAACTCCTTGACCTCAACCGCAGCCATTTCTTACTTGATACATCCCCAAAGGCAAGGGAATCAAGGGCAAAAATGAACTACTGGGACCTCATCAAGATAAAAAGGTTCTGCACCGCAAAGGAAACAATCAATAAAACTAATAGACAACTGACGAAATGGGAAAAGATAGTTGCAAATGACATATCAGATAAAGGGCTAGTATCCAAAATATATAAGGAACTCACCAAACTCCACATCCAAAAGACAAATATTCCGGTGAAGAAATGGGCAGAAGACATGAACAGACACTTTTCCAAAGAGGACATCCAAATGGCCAACAGACACATGAAATGAAGGAAATACTATTTCTAAATATTGTCTTAGACCAAATAAAATTAAAAATTGTATTAAATCATAAAGTTGATTACTTTATATATTCTAATGTTAAACAGACTTCAATATGAATTTCTAAAGGAACATCATTCAGTTTCAATCATTCCCTGAAATCTGTGACACTCATAAGGTATTGCATTTTAATAAATGCAATCTTTACTTTATTTGTGATTAATTCTATGTCTAAATATATCACTTTATTCATTATGTACTTCTGTTCCTTCTGTCATTAGTATCAATTATTTCTGTTTACTACCTGAGAATTCTAAATTCAAACTCATTACATTTAATCTAAATTGTGAATTTTTTCTAAGCACAATCCCATTTGTAATTATACTTAATCTTTACAGCACATATTTTCTGGAAAAAAAGTAAATTTAGGGCTTACAGAATAATTTGAAGATCAGAAAAAAAAGTTATAGTAGTTGAGAAGTTATATTTGAATACTATAATATGGAAAGAAAGGAAACACTGCTAATTGATTTTGAGCTACATTTGAAAGAGCATAATTTTCATAAAGTATGTTAAAATGTTAATTAGGCTCAAGTTGTACAACTGAATGGAAAACTCCTTGAAGATACTTAGCATTCTCTTTATAATCATGAAAGGACTAAGTGAAATAAGAATGGTCTGAGATTTTCATTGGTCTCTGACAATTAATTTCATAGTTTGTGTTTAAAAAATAATGCTTGTTATGTGCATTTTGAAGGTAATGAATTATTTTAAAACTTCTTTCCTGAAGAAGAATGGGGAATTTACTTTGGGATCATATCAAAAGAAAATGTTTCTTATACTTCCTAATACTGCCCATTAATATCTTCAATGCCATTTAGTTCTTTATTCTTCTCTCGTCTAAATTATTTCCCCTATGAATTACTTTTTCATTTTTCTCTTTCTCATGGGTTTAAGTGGATAAAACTAAGGAATCAATTTTGTTTTTCTGTCATTCTACAGGTTATTAACCCAAAACTCCTGTTAAATAGAGTGTCAGTCAAGAGATAATTTCTTATCTTCCTACCAGTCTAAAATTTTAATACAACTCAAATTTACCCTTACTAATGAGCACTAGTAGAAAAATGATAGCAGCAAACAAGGACAAGCATGCATTTAAATGAAATTTTATACAACATCCTTCTCCAGTGTAAGTGTCTTCTTAAGGAACAAACAGAGGAAAGGTTATATATATATATATATATATATTTATTTATTTATTTATTTAATGTTTATTTATTTTGAGACAGAGTGTGTGTGAGCAAGGGAGGGGCAGAGGAAGAGAGAGACACAGAATCTGAAGCAGATTCCAGGCTCTGAGCTGTCAGCACGGAGCCCAATGCGGGGCTCAAACTCCCAAACCGTGAGATCATGACCTGAGCCCAAGTCAGATGGTTAACCAACTAAGCCACTCAGATGCCTCAAGGCTCGCTGGAGACTTCTAAACAAAATTTGGCTAGCTAAAACATTGAAAGAGCTTAAGTGTCCATCAACGGACGAATGGATCAAGAAGATGTGGTTTATCTATACCATGGAATACTACATGGCAATGAGAAATAATGATATCTGGCCTTGTGTAGCAACTTGGATGGATCTTGATGGTTTTATGCTTAGTGAAATAAGTCAGGCAGAGAAGGACAAATATCATATGTTTGCACGTATAAGAGGATTAGGAGGAACTTAACTTAGGAACAAGGTGGAGAAGAAGGGGGGAAATGGTGGGGGAAAGAGAGAGAGGCAAACCATGAGAGACTCTTGAATGCTGACAAAAACTGAGGACTGATGGATGTGGGGGGGAGGGGGGATTGGGTATGGAGGAGGGTACTCGTGGAGATGAGCACTGGGTGTTATGTGGAAGCTGATTTGACAATAAACTATATGTAAAAAAAAATAAAATAAAAAAATTAAAAGTTAAAAAAATAAACAAAATTTGGCAAGTCAGAAGGAAGTGTATGATATAGTTAAACTGTTTACTGGGGAAAATATGTTGTCGCAAAGACTACTCTTGCCAGCAAGACTATCACTCAGAATAAAAGGAGAGATAAAGAATTTCACAAACAAAAACTAAAACAGTATGTGACCCCTAAACCAGCTCTGCAAAAAACATCAAAGGGGACTCTTTGAGTACAATGGAGAGACTTAAAGTGACAAAGACCAGGAAGGGACAGAATAAATCTTCAGAAACAACAACAAAACAAGTAATAAAGTGGTAAAAATACATATCTACCAATATTTTTCTGAATGTAAATGGACTAAATATTCCAATCAAAAGATATAGGATGTCAGAATACATAATAAAATGAGACCCATTTATATGCTGCCTATAAGAGACTTGTTTAAGACCTAAATACACCTGAAGATTGAAAGTGGTGGGATGGAGAAACATTAATCATGTAAATGAATTTCAAAAGTAATCAAAAGTAGCAATACTTAGACAAATTAAACTTAAAAACTAAGAATAAAGGAAAGAAGTCAAGATGAAAGAAGAGGATGGAAGCTTTTTTTAATTCTCTCATCCCTGAAATGCAGCCAGATCAATACTAAAACATCTTGCACACCTAGAAGACTAATTTGAGGATTAACACAACAATATGCACAAACTGAACCACAGAACTCAGGAGGTACATGGCACAGAGAGGTGAACTCGTGGACACAGAAAACTTGGAGTGCAGGCAGCTGTATTCGCTTGCAGAAAGAGGACGGACATGGGGAGCGAGTACGGGGAAAACACCTCCCACCCAAAAGCAGCTAGAGAGAAAATGGAAGAGTGGAAACAACAACAAGGGACTGAACAAAAAAGGGAGAAAGGAGAAAGGAGAGGGTATAAATTCCATTAAGACTTTATAAACAAAGGGAATGCAGAGTCTGAAACTCCTCAGCTTGATACCTAGCAGTACTCTGGTGGGAAAGGAGAATCTCCGGAAGCAGAGAGTGAGGTCTGAGGGGTCCTTGGGCCACAGAAGGAAAGGCTGTTTCCCTGCTGGGAAGATATTTGGTACAGGTGGTGTGGCCTTCTCACAAGCAAAGGTCCCAGTGAACCCCAGAGAACATCCACATTCACTGGTGTTGGAGTGAGGATGTTAAGAATGAAGCATGGCACCAGATGGATGTTGTGATTTGCCATAATCCCTGAAACACCGCTGTTATATGATCACGCAAACTTTTTCTGGGGTGGGCTGGCACCCCGACGCAGTCTGTGGGCATTGGCAGCAGCATGATCTCTGGAACTTTCCTGAGAGTGAGCCAGCACCCAGCCATTGCTCAGAGAGACCCTCCCCCAGAGGGTCGGAACGGGTCAAAGCCATAGCCTTTCAGAAATGATGGGTTGAGAAACACAGCCCCATCTTGGATAAAACTCAGGAGGGAGGTGCCACCTGGCAGTCTTGATGGCTTGGTCACTGACAGTGTAGACGCGAGGAGTGGACAGAAGCTGGAGACAAAGGAGGGGAGTTAATCGCCAGGAAAGTAGAACACTGAGTTCCAGTACTAGAAACTTTGTAGCTGGGTGATGCCATATTCACCCCTCTCAATAATGCACATACATGCTTATACATCCCACAACAATCCACCTCAGTAAACTAAACAGAGAAATCTAGTAGAGAACAGAGCCTTTACACTAAGCCAACTGGGCCAACTGTGCTCCTTTTTTTTTTTTTTTTTTTTTTAATGTTTACTTATTTTTGAGAGACAGAGCCCAAGCAGGGGAGGGGCAGAGAGAGGGAGACACAGAATCTGAAGCAGGCTCCAAGCTCTGAGCTGTCAGAACAGAGTCCAATGCAGGGCTCTAAGCCACGGACAGTGAAATCATGACCCGAGCCAAACTCAGACGCTTAAATGACTCTAAGCGTCAGGAACCCCAACCGTGCTCTTGAGGAAAACCATAAGTCTCTCCACTTGTTTAGTTTACAGACTATAAAGTGCTTCATAGTCTGACTTCTAGGGGAAACCAGATGTAATTTCAATCATATATGATTTGGTTCACTGGTCCATTTATTAAATTATTTTCTTGTTCTTTTATTTTCTTATTTTTTAATCCAAAAAGAGAAAAATATTTCTATTTTCAAATATTATTAAAAAGATTTTTCTTTAATTTTCCTACTAAGGTTTTCACTTTTTGTAAATTTTTAAAGTTCTATTTTACTTCCATCATTTCCTTTCATTCTATTTTATTATATCCATTTTTTCAAATTCTCAATATTTTCTTTTTCTATTCCTTTTTACACTTTTATTATCCTTCCCTTTTTACTCTAATCTATGAAGTTTTTTTTTCCAACAACCTGACCAAAACACACCTAGAATCAGAGTCCTTTGTTAGATTTTTCATGTTGTCCTAAATTTTTAACATTAATGTCTTCTTTTTACTTTCTAAATTCATTTTCTTCCTTAAAATGGACAAAACCAAGGAATTCACTCCAAAAGAAAGAACAGGAATAAATGATTCAGCTAGGGACTGAATCAACACAGATACAAGCAAGATGTCTGAACCAGAATTTAGGATCACGATAATAAGAATACTAGGTGGGGTTGAAAATAGATTAGAATCCCTTTCTGCATAGATAAAAGAAGTAAAAGCAAGTCAAGATGAAATAAAAAATGCTATAACTGAGCTGCAATCTCTAATGGATGCAAAAGTGGCAAGGATGGATGAAACAGAGCAGCAAATCAGTTATATATAGGACAAACTTATGGAGAAAAATGAAGCAGAAAAAAGGGAGACGAAGGCAAAAAGCACGATATAAGAATTAGAAAACTCATGGGGCGCCTGGGTGGCTCGGTCGGTTGGGCGTCCGACTTCAGCTCAGGTCATGATCTCATGGTTCATGGGTTCGAGCCCCGCATCAGACTCTGTGCTGACAGCTAGCTTGAAGCCTGGAGCCTGTTTCGGATCCTGCGTCTCCCTCTCTCTCTGACCCTCCCCAGCTCACGCTGTCTCTCTCTCTCTCTCAGAAATAAATAAAACATTAAAAAATTTAAAAAAAAATAGAGAACTCTGTGGCTCATTAAAAAAGGATAACATCAGAATCATAGGGGTCCCAGAAGATAAACTGGGAGAAAAAGGGGTAGGAGGTTTTTGTGAGAAAATCATAGTGGAAAACTTTCCTAATCTGGGGAAAGACAGACATCAAAATCCAGGAAGCATAGAAAATTCCCATTAGATTCAACAAAAACCAAACATCAACAAATGGCATGACAGTCAAATGCACAAAATACTCAGGCAAGGAAAAAATCATGAAAGCAACAAGGGAAATAAAAAAGTCCTTAACCTACAAGGGAAGGCAGATCAAGTTCACAGCAGACCTATCTACAGAAACTTGGCTGGCCAGAAAGAAGTGGCAAGATACATTCAATGTGCTGAATCAGAAAAATATGCAACAAAGAATTCTTTATCCAACAAGGCTGTCATTCGAAATAAAAGGAGAAATAAAAAGTTTCCCAGATAAACAAAAATTGAAGGAGTTTGTAACCATTAAACCAGCTTTGTGAGAAATGTTAAGGGGACTCTCTGAGGTGAGAAAGCCAAAAATAAATAAATAAATAAATAAATAAATAAATAAATAAATAAAAATACCAAAAGCAACACAAACTAGAAAGCACCAGAAAATACCACCAGAACCTCCAACTCTATAGGCAACATAATGACAATAAATTCATATATTTCGGTACTCACTCTAAACGTCAATGGATTAAACATTCCAGTCAAGGGGCACATGGGTGGCTTAGTCGGTTAAGCGTCTGACTTTGGCTTAGGTCATGATCTCACGGTTCTTGGTTTCCAGCCCTGCATTGGGTTCTGTGCTGACAGCTAGCTCAGGGCCTGGAGCCTGTTTCAGATTCTGTATATCCCTCTCCCTCTGATTCTCCCCTTCTCTCTCTCTCTCCCTCTCTCTCTCTCTCTCAGAAATAAATGCAACATTAAAAAATAAATAAACACTCCAGTCAAAAGACATAGGGTAACAGAATGGATGAAAAAACAGGATCCATCTATACGCTCTTACAAGAGACCCATTTCAGACCTAAAGACACCTTCAGATCGAACGTAAGGCAATGGAGAACCATCTATCACTCTAATGGTCACCAAAAGAAAGCCAGAATAGCCATATTTATATTAGACAATCTAGACTTTAAAATAAAGGCTGTAACAAGAGATGAAGAAGGGCATTATATCATAATTAAAGGGCCTAACCACCAAGAATATCTTACCATTGTAAACATTTATGCTCCAAACGTTTCCACCCAAATAGATAAGTCAATTAATCACAAACATAAAAAAAACTCATTGATAAAAATATCATTATAGTATGGGACTTCAACACTCCACATACAGCAATAAACAGTTCATCTAAACAGATTCAATAAGGAAACATGGCTTTGAATGACATACTTGAATGGATGGACTTAAAAGATATATTCAGAATATTCCATTGTAAAGCAATGGAATACACATTCTTCTACAGTGCACATGGAACATTCTCCAGAATAGATCACTTACTGGGACACAAATCAGCCGTCAACAAGTACAAAAAGATCGAGATCATATCATGCATATTTTCAGAGATAACGCTATGAAACTTGAAATCAACCACAAGAAAAAATTTAGAAAGGTAATAATTATTTGGAGACTAAATACATCCTATTAAAGAATGAATTAGTTTTTCCCCTAAGGTCAAGAGCACTACAGGGATGTCCACTCTCACCACTGTTATTCAAAATTATATTGGAACTCTTAGCCTAAGCAATCAGACAACACAAAGCAATAAAAGGCATCCAAATAGACCAGGAGAAAGTCAAACTTTCACTATCCACAGATAACATGATACTCTATATAGAAAGCCCAAAATATTCCACCAAAAAATCTGCTAGAAGTGATCCATGAATTCAGCAAAGTTGCAGGATATAAAATCAATGCATAGAAACCTGTTGTATGCCTATACACCAATAATGAAGCAACAGAAATAGAAATCAAGTAATCTATTCCATTTACAATTGCACCAAAACCCATAAAATACCTAGGAATAACCTAACTAAACAGTTAAAAAATCAATACACTGGACACTATAGAAAGCTTATGAAAGAAATTGAAGAAGATACACACACACAAAAAAGGAAAATATTCCATGCTTCTGCATTAGAAGAACAAATATTGTTAAAATGTCAATACTACCCAAAGCAATTGACATATTCAACGCAATAACTGTCAAAATAACGCCAGCGTTCTTAATAGAGCTAGAACAAACAGTCATAAAACTTGTATGGAACCAGTAAATACTCCCAAGTCAAAGAAATCTTGAAAAAGAGAACCAAAGCTGGAGGCATCACAATCCCAGACTTCAAGATGTATTATAATAAATAATGAAAATAATAAATCTCTAAACAGAATTATCACCAGTAAATAAATTCACAAATGAGAAAGGAGAAATAACAACCAACAGCAAAGACATATAATTCTAAGAGGATATTATGAAAAATTACATGCCAACAAATTGGGCAATCTGGAAGAAATGGATAAATTCCTAGAAACTTATAAAATAGCAAAACTGAAACAGGAAAAAAATGGAAAATTTTAACAAACTGATAATTGGACAAGAAATTGAATCAGTAATCAAAAATCTCCCCCCAAATAAGCAACCTCCAGGCCCAGATGGCTTTCCAGGTTAATCTACCATAAATTTAAAGTAGTGTTAATATTTATTCTTCTCAAACTATTCCAACAAATAAAAAAGCAAGGAAAACTTCCCAAATCATTCCATAAGGTCAGCATTACCCTGATGCCAAAACCAGACAAAGACCTGTCTAAAATTTTTTTAATGTGTTTTATTTATTTCTGAGAGAGACAGACAGACAGAAAGAGAGAGGGAGAGAGAGAGCGAGCGAGCAAGCAGGGGAGGGTCAGAGAGAGGGAGACAGAATCTGAAGCAGGCTCCAGGCTCTGAGCTGGCTGTCAGCACAGAGCCTGATGCGGAGCTCGAACCCACAAATCGTGAGATGATGACCTGAACAGAAGTCGGACGCTTAACCGACTGAGCCACCCAGGCGCCCCAAGACCTTTCTAAAAAGGAGAACTACAGGCCAAATCCATCATGAACACGGATGCACAAACTCTACAAAATAAGAACAAATTGA
The DNA here is from genome assembly GCF_003009895.1 of Hyaena hyaena. Lineage (NCBI taxonomy): Eukaryota > Metazoa > Chordata > Mammalia > Carnivora > Hyaenidae > Hyaena > Hyaena hyaena. The sequence continues at coordinate 96,220 of NW_024082572.1, read as the reverse complement.
ATCCAACAGTACATTAAAGGAATCATTCACCACGTTCAAGTAAGATTTATTCCTGAGTTGCAAGGGTGACTCAATATTGGCAAATCAATCTACCTGATACACCACATTAATGAAAGAAATTATAAAAAACATACGATTCTCTCAATAAACTCAGAAAAAAAATTGACAAAGTACAGAATCCATTCTTAGTAAAAAACCTTTAACAAAGTATAGAGGGAATACACCTTAACATCATAAAGTCCATGTATGAAAGTCTTACAGATAATATAATCATCAATGGGGAAAAACTGCAAGCTTTTCCAGCATAGTCAGAAGCAAAACTGGGAAGACCCTTGTCACCACTGTTATTTAACGTAGGGCTGGAAGTTCTAGCCTCAGCAATAAGACAACAAAAAGAAATAAAAGGCATCCAAATTGGCAAGAAAGAAATCAAACTATTTGCAGATGACATGCTACTCTATGTAGAGAACCTGAAAGACTCCACCAAAAAAATTGCTAGAACTGATAGTAATGTCACAGGATACAAATTCAACATACAGAAATACGCTGCACTTCTATACACCAATAATGAAGCAGCAGAAAGACATCAAGGAATTGATTTTGTTTACAAATGTACAAAAAAAACACCATAAAATAACAAAGAATAAACCTAACCAAAGAGGTAAAAGATCTGTGTTCTGAAAACAGTGATAAAAGAGACTGAAGATGACACAAAGATATGGAAAAACATTCCATGCTCATGGATTGGAAGAACAAATATTGTTAAAATGTCTATACTACACAAAGCAACCTATACATTAATCCTTATCAAAATACCAATAGCATTTTCACAGATCTAGAACAAACAATCCAAAAATTTGTATGGAACCACAAAAGACCTTCAATAGCCAAAGCGATCGTGAAAAAGAAACACAAGCTGGAAGCATCACAAGTACAGGCTTCAAGCTATATTATATGGCTGTAGTGATCAAGACAGTATGGTACTGGCACAAAAACAGAAACATGGATCAATGAAACATAATAGAAAAACCAGAAATAAACTCACAATTATGTGATCATTTACTCTCCAACAAAGCAGTGAATGAACCCAATGAACAAAAGATAGTGTCTTCAAAAAATGGTGTTTGAAAAACTGAATAGCAACATATAAAACAATGAAACTGGACCTATTTTTATGCCATATACAAAAGAAAAATTTAAATTGATAAAAACCTAAATGTGACCCCTGGAACCATATATCTCCTAGAAGAATACACAGGCATTAACTTCCTTGACATCAACCATAGCAACTTTTTTTAGATATGTTTCCCAAGGCAAGGGAAACAAATGTAAAAATTAACTATTTGGACTATATTAAAATAAAAAGTTCTTCACAGCAAAAGCCACAATCAACTAAATTAAAATAAAACCTACTAAATGGGAGACAATATTTGCAAATGATATATCAGATAAATAATTAGTATCTGAAGTATGTAAGAACTTGTACACCATAACACCAAAAAAAAAATCCAGTTAATAAATAGGCAGAGGATATGAACATACCTTTCTCTAAAGAAGACATACAGATGGCCAAAAGATACATGAAAAAATGCTCAACATCACTCATCATCAGGAAAATTTAAGTCAGTAACTAAAAGATATATCACTTTCCTCCTGTCAAAGTGGCTATAACCAACCACACAAGAAACCAAAAGTGTCGGTGAGGATGTGGAGAAAATGAAGGCTCTTGCAGTGTTGGTTGGAATACAAACTGGTGCAGTCACTGTGGAAAACAGTATGGCGGTTTCCCAAAAAATGAAAAGTAGAACTATTGCATGATCCAGTAATTTCATTACTGTGTATTTACCCAAATAACGTGAAGATACTAATTCAAAAAGATATATTCACCCCTATGTTTATTACAGGATTATTTATAATAGCTATATTATGGAAGCTCCCCAAGTGTCCGTTGATACATTAGTGGGTAATGTAGATATCTATATCTATCTATGTCTATTGTATCTATTTATATATAGATATAGATATAAACATAGATAGATAATGGTATAATGTTTCTCAAATATGTCATTCAGAGAATGACAAATACCATAGAATTTCACCCATATGTGGAATTTAAGAAACAACACAAAAGAACAAAGAATAAAAGAGACAAAACAAGAAACAGCCTTTTAACTATAGAGAACAAATTGATGGTTACCAGAGGGGATGTGGGTGGGAGGATGGTTGAAATAGGTGAAGTGGATTAAGAGTAAAGTTATAGGGGAGCTTGGGTGGCTCAATTGGTTGAGTGTCCAACTTAGGCTCAGGTCTTGATCTCATAGTTTGGGAGTTCAAGCCATGCATAGTGTTGTCTGCTGTCAGTGCAGAGTTGGCTTCAGATCCTCTGTCATCCCCTCTTTCTGCCCCTACCCTGCCCGTGCTCTCTCTCTCTCTCAATTAAACATTTTTTGAAAGAGTACACTGAACAATGATGAGCAGTAATAATGTATAGAATTATTGAATCATTATATTGTACACCTGAAGCTAATATAATATTGTATGTTAACTATACCCGAATTAAAATTAAAAAACAAAACAAAACAAAACGTTTTACCTATTGATGTCCAATGGAAACGACAGCATATGTTGAAAAGCTATTCTTCCTCCATTGAAATGTTTTTGTATCTTTGTCAAAAAAAAGCAGTTAACCATATTTTTGCAGATCTATTTTTGTTGTCTATTCTGTTTTTATATAAATTATAAATATAAATACATATGCATAAATAATTATAAATATAAATATTTTATTCCCCCATCAGTACCAACTTATCCTGATAAGCATAGGTATAAAATAAGACTTAAGATATGACAGAATGATTTTTCCATTTTATAGATCTTTCCAAAAAATTTTAGCTATTATTGGTCCATTGTCTTTCTATGTAAAATTTGAATAATCTTTTCTATTTATGTAAAAATCTTCCTGGTATTCAGTGTTCAGAGCTTTGTTTCTAATACCATTCTCTAATAAATATAGTCAAGGATCCTACAGAAATGTTTGATTCGAAGGTTGTAGCAGGAAATATGCAAGATAAGCTTGAAGCATCTTATAATGTCAGAAAATAAGGGAATGCAAAGTTAAAACAATGTGAGTATATCAAAGAGACACAGGAGTCATCTGAAACAGATTTCAAGACCAAACTGGAACAATTTTAGCAACAATACAAATATTTTTTTAAATTTTTAATGTTTTATTTACTTTTGAGAGAGAGACACACAGTACAAGTGGGGGAGGGCCACAGAAGGAGACACAGAATCTGAAGCAGGGTCAAGGCTCTGAGCTATGAGCACAGAGCCCAATACAGAGCACAAACCCATAAACCATGATATCATGACCTGAGCCAAAGTCAGAGGCTTAACTGACTAAGCAACCCAGGTGCCCCAACAATACAAATAATTTAATATTGTATATTAACTGAAAATATAAAATCAATATCCATAAGTTCCTACTGTATAAATAACTAAGATAAATAGAAAAATATCATTTACAGAATAATTTCAAATAATTTTTGCAGCTACTTTACCTTTAAGAATGTGGAATATAACTCCTTACCCTTGTGAACTCTACATAGTGATTTACTATCAAACAGATGAGAATGAAAAGAGAAAAAGAAAAATACCTTAGAATTTTTTAATTTTCATCCAGTTTATCAAAATCTTTTTTTTTAATTTTATAGAAATTTATATCAGTTTGAAACTCACAGACTTCTAGATTACCTTAGGTCACAAATATTTTTGCTAAATTTCCTAAGAATCCCGTTCTCCCTAACAAATTCTTGGCTATTTTTTAAATTGACATTGACCCTAAAATTTATATGGAAAATCAAAGGAACCAGGGTAGCCAAAAAATAAATAAATAAACATCTTGAAACAGAATAATGAAGTTGGGGGGCATACACTCCTAATTTCAAAAGTTAGTATAATGCTGAGGTGCCTGGCTGCCTCAGTTGGTACAGCCTGCAACTCTTGATCTTGAGGCTGTAGGTTCAAGTCCCATGTTGGGTGTAGAGATTACTTAAAATAAAATTAAAAAAAAAAACTTAAATGCTACAGTAATCAACACTGTGATTCTGACAAAAAGGTACACATGTAAATCAAAGAAATAAAATCAAGGGTCTAGAAATAAACTCATCTATTTACAAGCACTTAATTTTTAGTAAATGTGCCAAGACAATTCAGTGGAGAAATAATAATATTTTCCACTATAGTGTATAGACAATAGAATATCCAAATGTAAAATAAGTTTGGGGTCTCCCTTAGATTATATAAGAATAGTAACTCAAAATGGATCAAATACCTACATCTAAGAAATAAAAATAAAACTCTTAAAAAAATATAGGTGTGAATCTTTGTGATGGTAGGTTTGACAATGCTTTTTTACATATGACATAAAAATCACAAGTGACAAAAGAATAAACAAATTGAACATTAAAACTGAAACACTTTGCATTTCAAAGGATATTATCAAGAAAGTAAAAAAAAATAGGGGCAACTGGGTGGCTCAGTTGTTTAGGTGCCCAACTTCTGCTCAGGTCATGCTCTCACGGTTCATGGGTTCGGAACCCGCGACGGGCTCTGTGCTGACAGCTAGCTCAGAGCCTGGATCCTGTTTCAAATTCTGTAACTCCCTCTCTCTCTGACCCTCCCTCTCTCTCTCTCTTTCTCTCTCTCAGAAATAAATAAAACATTAAAAAAACATTAAGTACATGAAATGATGATAGTCATTGGAAGAATATAAATCGAAATCACATTTAGGTACTATTTCATTCCTACCAATATGACTACAACCAAAAAGTAAAATAATAAGTGTTAGAAATAATGTGGAAAATTAGAACCATGAAGCAACTTTTTTAGAAAAAGTGTGGTAAATTCTCAAAAATTTTAACATAGACCTGTTATGTACCCACCATCCACCACAATTTATATATCCAAGAGAATTGAAAGCATATACTTACACAAAAACATGTACACAAATATTAAAAATAGAATGTTCATAATAGGCAAAAGTAGAAACTGCCCTAATGCCAATCTATTATAGATAAAAAAAAATTCTTATATCCTTACAATGGAATACTTTTCAACCATAAAAAGGAATAAAACAAACCGGTACATGCTATAACATAAATGAGCTTTCAAGTTATGCTAAGTGGAAGATATTATGGTAAGTTAATATATTTATTCACAAAAGGTACATAGTGTTTAATTCTTTTTGGGTAACATACCCTGAATAGCTAATCTATACAGATAAAAGTAAATTAGTGGTTTCCAGGAGATTAGTGGAGAAGAAATGGGAATACTAATGAGTATGGGGTTTCCTTTTGTAGTGATGAAAATTTTCTCAAATTAATAATTGTGCTGGTTGAAACATTTTGTGACTATACTAAAAATCCACTGAAATTTAAACCAGAAAATTATGAACGTAATGGCATGTGAATAGTATCTGGGATTTAAAACAATGAAAGCAGAGAGTAAGTTGCTGAAATTATGAAAGACAATACAAGTATTTTTCTTCCTTTCTCATTAATCACTTACTTATAATCTCCAAAATACACAGCATGAAAGATCTTCCCTAGTGATAGTTTAAGCATACTTTAATTGTTTGTTTGGATGTGCATGTGTAGGTATGGTATCTGTAGTATGTTGAATGGTGGCCTTCCAAAAGATATGTCCATTTAGTACCTGTAAAAGTGTCCTTATTTGGGAAAAAAGGTCTTTGCCAATGTAATTAAGAGTCTAAGATCAGACCATTCTGAGGCATCTAGATATCCCTTAGTTTAATGACAAATGTCCTTATGAGAAAAGAGGGCACAGAAGAAAAGGCAATGTGAATATGAAGGGAAAGATAAGAATGATGTGTTTTTAAGGATTGCCAACAGCTACTAGAATCTGAAAGAAGCAATAAATTATTCTTCCCTAGAGCTTTTTGAGAGAGCATTTCCCCAAAGACATCTTGATTTTGGACTTCTGTTTCCCAGTAATTAAAAGTTATTGTTTTAAATGACCAAATTTGTGGTAATTCTTTATGGTCATCTTAGAAAACTAATATGTATTCTGGTACTGAAAAGTGGGCTGCTATTGTAACAAATACCTAAAAATGTGGAAGTGGTTGTGGAATTGAATAATGGGGAGAGGCTGGAAGAATTTTGAGATGCTTGATAGAATAACCTTAGATTGCATGGAAGAAATTATTAATAGAAATATGGATATTAAAAGCAATTCTGGTGGGACAAGGAGGAAATAGTGGCAAGATATGAAGCCAAAAGAGGCAAGCAAAGATTCTCTCCTAAAGCCTTTGGCATTGTTCTGCTGATACTTAGATTATGGACTTCTGGAGTCCAGAGCAATAAAAGAACACATTTCCATTATTTTAGCCACCAAGTCTGTTCTAATTTGTAGTGGCAGCCCTAGGAAACAGACACAGCATCTTTCCTCCAAAAAACATTTTTGTTGTTAAAGTGTATAAATAGGCCTTGGTTATTATCAAAGATGATTGATTGTAATCATGCAAGTGCATTCCTAGGGTTTACCTTTTGTTTGGCATAATATTTTTTGGTAATGTCAGGTAAAACATGTTAACCTGGTATCATACATATATGAAATATAATATCAATCATCCAACCATAAAAATATTAAAACACAGAAATAATCTAAATTTTGTAATTTGAATTTGGCTATTTCATTTTTTACTATCTTTGACTAAAGATAACCCTTTCCTATATGTTCTTCTTTCCTTGCCATTTCTATTCACTACTTTCTTGCTCATATTTATTAACTATGTAGTCCCTGAGAACATTATTATAGGTCTCTGAGTAATAGGCCTTTAAAATTTGTTAGGGGCGCCTGGGTGGCTTAGTCGGTTAAGCATCCGACTTTCGCTTAGGTCATGATCTCACGGGTCGTGGGTTCGAGCCCCGCGTCGGGCTCTGTGCTGACTGCCAGCTCAGAGCCTGGAGCCTGTTTCAGTCTGTGATTCTCTCTCTCTCTGACCCTCCCCTGCTCACGCTGTCTCTCTCTCTCCTAGAAATAAATAAAACATTAAAAAACATAAAATAAAATTTGTTAAATAATGCTCTTTATTTTTAAAAATGATGGAAAAATGTTAGCGTATCTAATGCCTATTAAATGGCAATAGCATATAAACTTCAACAACATATACAGTCCACATTTTTTGGTATGGCATTCAAAGACATCCTCAAACCCATCCTTTTACTATCCCCTTACATAAACAATCTAACCCATCAAACTTATATACTTACTATCCATATTTTACTAAGGTTTCCTTCACTATCTGGCACTCATAATTTTCCTTTTTCTCAATTCCTCTATGGACTAGTTGTATTCTTTCCTGCTTCCATCGTCAATTGAGTGCTCATGTCTTAAGGTATTAAGCAATATATCTCAAGATATGTTTAATTCTTTTGATGTCAAAGATTTTTCTTCTTCTTTGTTCCAGGGTGGTGTTTAGCAAAACAGCAGTATAAGGAGAAAATCCAAGTAATAGCTAATAACATGCTGCCTTTTGTTTCTCCAACTTTACCTAGCCCTATATTAAAACTGAATGTTCCAGTCTTGAGATGACTACAGAATTGAGTTTACAACCATTTTCCAAGGTAATTCATTTATTAAAATTTTTATATGTAATTTTCAATATTATATCAAAGGAATTAAAATAGTTCTACATAATTATCAATATTATATCAAAGGATAAATCCATAAAAACTGAAAAAATAAACAGTACTTGCAATTGTATAGTTATTATTGTCTATAAAAATTAAAATTGATATTCACATTAAAAATATAATATGGGGGCACCTGAGTGGCTCAGTAGGTTAACCATCTGACTTCAGCTCAGGTCATAATCTCCAAAGCTCATGAGTTTGAGCTGCTGTCAGCACAGAGCATGCTTCAGATCCTCTGTCCCCCTCTTCCTCTACCCACCCCTCACTGGTTCTCTCTCTTTCTCAAAATAAAAAAATAATAAATAAATAAATAAAATATTAATGCGTTCAAAGTTTTATGTTTCAAATTATGGCATGCCATTTTATTTTTTTAATATTTTTTTTATTTTTGAGAGAGAGAGAAAGAGAGAGACAGAGAGAGAAGCAGCAAGAGTTGGAGAGGGGAAGAGAGAGAGAGAGAGAGAGGGAGAGAGAAAAAGTCCCAAGCAGGCTCAGCATTGTCAGCACAGAACCCAATGTGAGGCTCAAACCCATGAACCATGAGATCATGACCTAAGAGTTTAAAGCAAGAGTCAGATGCTTAACCAACTAGCCTCTCAAATTATGTCATGTCACTCTAAATGTCGGTTAAGATATTTAAATTTAGCAAATAAAATAATAGATGCATTGAAAGTTTGAAATTCTCTGACATGTTTTTACATTCCTTAAAAAATTAAATCAAGTTTCTTTAATATGTTTTGTGATGAACCTTAAGTTGAATGTTAATGTCAAGTGTTTTCAAATCTTACTGCTAGCAGCTATTAGTTTGGTTAACTTAGTTAACTAAAGTTTATGAAAAGGCAAACATATCTCATGGTGATTAATGATCGAGTGATATGTAAAACTCAAATGATTTGGGATGCATGCGTGGTTCAGTCAGTTAAGTATCTGACTCTTGGTTTCATCTCAGGTCATGATTTCAGTTTTTGTGGGATTTATCCCCATGTCTGCTTCTGTACTGACAGCATGGGTCCTGCTTGGGATTCTCTCTCTCTCTCTCTCTCTCTGCCTCTGATTGCATTCTTTCCCTCTCTCTTGAAATAGATAAATGGACTTTAAAAAACAAATAATTTTCCAATATGGAGTGTCATCAAACAATTATTGTAAAAACAAACATGCACCGGTCTTTGGTTACAGTCTTGTTAGAATATTCCATTTGGAATCCACATATACATGGTGATTCTGTTTGGGCTCTCATTTCATTTGCAACAGTTCATAACATCAATCAAATCATATCCTGCTTTACACTTATCTATATATTTCAATTTTCCCATAGATTATAAAATCCTTGCGATCAGTATTGCATGTCTGTTTATGTATGTCATGTGACTGCTGCTAATATGACCCACCTGTCTACTAACATCACCATCCGATGTGCTGAAATAATACTTTTGCTTACCAATATTATTGATTTACCTTCCAGTTTCACACATCTACCTTATATCGTCACCAACCAAAATACCTTTATGACTTAACAAGTTACAGAATAGGACTTTCTTCTTGTTATCCACTTGCATGGGTAAATCACATGCTTGCTTATAATAAACTTAACTGCTACATAAAGGAACTTATCTGTTTATGCCAACTGATAAACCTGATTGTTAACGTCATCAATTGTTTGAAAATTCAACCAATCCATTTTCCAAAAAGATTCATCCTTCTGTATGATATCATAAGGCTGATTCCTGACATCACTGACTTATAAATATTACCTACCAACTAGCGTCTTATCTTTTCTAGCCTCACTTACACCACTATTCACACAGTGACATCCTTACTTTGCACTTGCTAGGCTCACTGCCTCAAACATTCTCTACATAAAATATTGCATGACTGAATCCGCTAATCCATTAAATTCTTTGATTAAATGTCACCTCTATTAGTTCATTTAATGCCTGAAATTTTAAACTATTAAAATATAATAAAACGTACATGCTTTAAAATAATGTTAAATGAGTGTATAAACTCCAGTTCTAAGTAAAATGGAAGCAGCATAAGCATATCTCACTCTGCTTCTCTCAGAGAATTGCAGTTATGAAAGCTAAACAAATGCTTGGATCAGTTATTTGCATTCTTTGAAAAGTATAAACTCATAGTTGGATTAATTAAAGTGAATAAAATTCATGGTATCACAAAATTTGTAATATGTTGAGCATTTTCCCCTCTTATATTCTCAGGCATAGACTAAAGGCAGATCAAAACCTGGAAGGGGGCTTAAACACAGAGAGAACTTCAGGAAATTCTCCCTAGTTTGGTCGAGAGGTGTCTCTAAAAGCTCAGAGAAAGTGCTAAACTTGCCCATTTTTTTTTCTTTTCTCTTGATCTCTAGTGTCTTAACTTTCAAGCAATCTCAGGACAGATACAGTTGCAGGAGCTATATCAGTGACAAATGGAGACTACAATGGCATAAAACTCCAGGAATAAAAACTTTCTAATTGGAGGAACTATAGTCTCCAAAAGATTGGGTGCGTCTCCCATTGCATTTTGCCTTTTTTTCCCTTCCATTACTGTGTCAGACACAGACACAATTACAAGAAATGCATGGCAGTGTGAATAAATAAAATCCCAGTTTTATAGCTGGAGGACCAAACAGGAAATCACAGGACAGTAGAAAATTATATGAACATCACCCAAAGGGAGGAGCTTGGGAAAGAAATCTCTTAAAGTTGTTTACAAATTTTTGGACTTACCCTCCAGCCAAACATGTGATTCTGTCCTTAAAGAGCATATCAAATACGTTAAGAACTGAAATGTATAGAAATATATCGACAGACTAATTTTCTTGTATATATAGAGAGAGAGACCAAATAGATATAGACAACTTTTATCAACTTGCACATGCATGGACGAGATCCATGTAACATAACAAGTCTTTGAATACATAACTGTGGAACTACAATTCACAAAATGCTGTTCATGGAGTTACCAGGAAGCCCAGTTAAATTTTGTTTTCAGACAAACAACATATTATTTTTAGTAAAATTATGTCCCAAATATTGCATGGACTTATGTTAAATATTGATTATCTGAAATTTAAATCAATCTGAGTGTCCAGTAAGTTTATTTGTTATATATGACAACCCTAACTAGTTGGAAGTTGAAGCTTAAAATCAACTAGGTGGATTAGACTGCTAAAGAAAATTTCTACATTCTCCAAAGAATGCAAACAAGACAAAAAGTATCATAATATAATACTAAGAATATACGGGGTGTATCCAAAATTATTCAATATAAGAGGGACCAGTTAAATTACAATTGAAAGATAAATATTATCAAAATGACTAAAATAACACCTACTATATGCTGTTGACATTAAAGTTATGTCTATATAATTATATAGATAAGATGAAAATAAAAGGATTGAAAATTACATATTATAGGAGTACAAAATTTAGTATCCCAAATAGTAGACGAGATCAAAGAAAATTTCCAGCAAAAAAGAAGGATATTATATCATGTTAAAAGTGTAAATTGACAAAGAAGTTGTAAAAATCATAAATATATATGTATCTAACAACAAACATTTAAAAATTATGAACAGTAACTGATATAACTGAAAGGAAAATTAGACAAATCCACTATTATAATTGGAAATTTCAAGACTCTTCTCTCAGTTATCACTGAAACCAGTAGAAATAAAACTGTAAATGCACAGAAGAACTCAGCAATATAACCCCCAAACTGAATTTAATAGATACTTGTATAACTCTCCATCTAAAAGAGTAGAATCCATATTTTTTCAGCTATACATAGAACATTCACCAAAATAGATCATATCTTGGTCATACACACAAAAAACAAACCTTATAAAATTATAAATAATTGAAATCACACAAAGTATGTTCTCTGACCATAGAGTAATTGGACTAGAAATAATCAACATAAAGATAATAGAACAATTAACAAAACCAAAAAAAAAAAAAATCAAGCAGCATACTTCTAAATAATCAAGGAGGAAGTCTTTTTAAAAAAGTTTTAGTTAACATAAAGTGCAATAATGGTTTCAAGAGTAGAATTCAGTGATTCATTACTTACATGCAACACTCAGTGCTATTCACAAAAAAAGAAAGTCTTACCTCAAGTTAGATAATGCTTAGTACAGAGCCAAAATGAAAATATATCTAATTTTGTGAAATTAACTTAAAAGGTGGTCACATGCTATGTTATAGAATTTAATACGTTTTTAGTAAAGAAGAAAATATTTAAATCACTAATATATGCTTCAACTCAAGAAATTGACCCAAAGCAATCCAAACGGTAAAAATGATAAAGATCCTAGCAAAAACAAATTGAATTGAGAACAGAAAAACAAAGGAGAATATTAGTGTAAACAAAGCTGTTTTTTGCAAAGATCAATAAAATTGACAACTTTGTAGCAAGAGAGACAAATAAAAGGGAGAAGACACAAATTATTAGTATCATGAATAAAACAGAGCATATCACTGCAAAGCCCACAGGCATTAAAATGATAAGTATAAACTGAAAAAACTGCACACATAAATTTGATTACATATATAGAATTGACCAATTTCTTAAAACCACAAACTTGATAGAAGAAAACACAAGAAACGAAAATAAATTATTAGTTAAAAACTCTGAAAATGGGGGCGCCTGGGTGGCTTAGTCGGTTAAGCGTCCGACTTTCACTTAGGTCATGATCTCACGGTTCGTGGGTTCAAGCCCCGCGTCGGGCTCTGTGCTGACTGCCAGCTCAGAGCCTGGAGCCTGTTTCAGTCTGTGACTCCCTCTCTCTCTGACCCTCCCCTGCTCACGCTGTCTCTCTCTCTCTCTCTCTTCTAGAAATAAATAAAACATTAAAAAAAAAAAAACTCTGAAAATGAATCTCCAGATTCTGACCATCTTACAGAAAAAATCTAATAAACATTTTAAAAACAAATAATACTAATTATACCTAAATTATTTCTGTAAATAAATAGGGGCACTCTCAACTCATTTTATAAAGCCAGTATTATTCTGATATTAAAACCATTGAAAAGCATCCAAATAAAATAAAACAACTGAACAATATATGTCATAACATAGATAGAAAAAAATATAATATAGTATTATCAAATTAGATCAAGTAATGTGTAAAAAAACAATACATTGTGATCAATAGGGAATTACCCAGGGGATGTAAGATTGGTTCAAAATTGGAAATTTAATCAATTTATTCCACCATCTTAACAGTCTAAAGAAAACAAAAACATATGAATGTTTCAACTGATACACAGATAAAACATTTGCAAAATCCAACAACTTTGAATGATAAACAGTTTTAACAGTGAAGAAGATATTTTCTCAACCTGATAAAGAGAATCTACAAGAATCTACAGCTAACATTATACTTATTGGTGAGTGTCTTAATACTTAGCCCTTAAAATTGATATAAAGGGAAGAATGAGCACTTTTAGCACTGTGATTTAACGTAGTACTGAATGTTCTAACTAGTGTAATAAAAAAATAAAGGGAATAAAAAACATATAGTTTAAAAACTAAGTTTTTAAAAAAAGTTACCTATTTGCAAATGACATAATTTTCTACATAGAAAAATTCCAACAAACTTTACCTGAGAACTAATAACTATGTCCTTCAAAATTCGAGGATACAAGCTTAACCTACAAAAAACAGTTGAATATTTATATAACACAAATGAACAATTCGAAACATAAATTAAAGACACAATACCATTTATATTATTTTAAACAAGTAAATTACTTATTCTTTCAAAGACATACAAATGTCCAATACGCACACAAAAAGGTGATCAACATCAATAGTAATGGAGGAATGCAAATAAAATCCACAATGAGATACCACTTCACACTCACTAGGAAGGCTGTCATCAAAAGTGTGCAATGACAAGTGTTTTAAAGATATAGAGAAATTGTAACCCTCATGCATTGCTAGTAAAAAGGTAAAATTGTACAGCCACTTTAACAATAGTCTGGTAGTTTCACAAAACACTTAAGCATAGTTGCCATATGATCTAACATTTCTACTTCTAAGTATATACCCAAGAATTGAAAGCATACGACAGGAAATCATGTACAGAAAGATTAATGGCAACATTATTCATATAGTCAAAAAGTGGGAACAACTGAAATGTCCATCAACTGATAAATGGATAAATAAATGAGGAATATCCAGACAATAAAATATTACTCAGCAATATAAAATAAACTACTGCAATATATTATGACATAGATGACTCTTGAAACATTTTGCTAAGTTAAGCCAGTAACAAAAGACAACATAGAGTATGATTCCTCACATGAAATGCAAACTCAAAGAGAGTATAAGAAATGGAAATTCACTGCACATAGACATAAGATTTATTTTATGGGTAAAAATATTCTAAAATTAAATTGTCATGAAAGTTGCAAAATCTTATAAATATATTTAAAACATTTTAAACATTGAATTGTGCTTTACAGATGAGTGAATATATGAATCATTTATCAGTAAAGCTATTTAAAAAAATAAAACATTAAGGCATAAAACATAATAAGAAAATATGCAGGATTTACATGCTTAAAATAGTAACATGTTGAAAAAAGAAATAAAAGACTTAAATGGAGAGACTTATTACATTATTTTATTGGAATACTTAACATAATAAAGATATCAATTTTCCCCATTTTCATCGGTAGATTTAACATACCTCCAATTAAAGTGTCTGTATGATTTTTGTAAATATAAAAAAATTTATACTGAAATTAATTTAGAGGGTCAAAGTCGCTAGAATTATTAAAATTCTTTTGAAAGATGTAGAAAATATGGAATAAATTTTAAGATGCACTATGAATCTACAGTAAATACAACTATATAATATAGGTGAAATAATAGATATGTAGATCGATAGATGGAATATATAATCAAGAAGTAGTTCCCTCAAGGGGCCTGGGTGGCTCAGTTGCTAAGGCGGCTAACTATTGATTTTGGCTCAGGTCATGATCTCACAATTTGTGGGTTCAAGCCTGGCATCAGGCTCTGTGCTGACAGTGCAAACCTTACTTGGGAGTCTCTTTTTCTTTTCCTCTCTCTGCCCCTCCCCAGCTCATGCTTTCTCTCAAAATAAACTAATTAAAACTTTAAAAACATTTATTAAAAATAATAAATAAATTAATAAATAATAAATACTTGAATAAACCACAGTCATTATGCTATGTACTAGAAATCTTACCTGATAAAAAGTTCCAGAGGAAGAGACAAGATGGCAGAGAAGTAGAGAGCTACGTGCATTTTGCTAGCCCCCGCCTCTCAAACAAAGAAGACCTGAAGCCATAGGACACTGAACCGCAGGAATCTGGGAGGGAAAGAGACAGAGTCCACTAAGAAGATAGCCTCATAGGTGTGTGATTGCGAATTGTGGAAGATAAAAATGGGCCAGACCTGGAGACACGGAGGGGAGGGAGCGCCCCGTGGAGGCCTGCGGAGAGACAAGGGGAAGAGAAGAATGGCTGAAAATGCAGTGGAACTGTCCCTGGAGAAGAGAAATTCAGCCTGAGGAGAGGGATCCTATTTCTAGCTGTGGCACTGTCTTTGGGCTGGGTGCCCCAGTCGGAAGCAACACCAGGATAAACTGCTCCACTCTTCTACCTGCTCAATCCCGGGCTGGGAAGCAGCCCTGCTGCGGGATTAAATTTCAGGCAGTATCACTAAAGCGCATGGACTAAGATCTGGAAAGGAGGCAGCCTTGGGAAACAGAACATGGCCTACCTTGGCTATGCCCACGGCACTGGGAGATCGAATCCAAAAGAGTGATTTGCAATGATAGGTTTGAGAAGGGATTGGAGTGCCACCATTCCCCACCCCCCCACAACCACCAAGGCGGGTCTCACTGAGCAGCCCCATGGACATCAGTGGAGGAAAGACATGCCTACATCAACCCACGCCCATCCCCGCTGGAGAGCTGCTTTCTTTATTCTCTTTCTTTCTTGCTTGCTTTCTTGCTTTCTTGCTTTCTTGCTTTCTCGCTTTCTCGCTTTCTTGCTTTCTTGCTTTCTTGCTTTCTTTTTCTTCTTCTTCTTCTTCTTCCTCTTCTTCTTCTTCTTCTTCTTCTTTTTTTTTTTTTTTTACTGGAGCCCAGGGCAAGACCACCATTGATGCGTTGCCATGATTCATTCTAGATCAATTCTTTCTATTCAAATATATTTTCTTTTATCTCATTCTTATTCCTCCCCTCCACTGGACTGGGCACTCTAGTCATTGGTTTGCTTAAACAGTCACATTTAATCCATTCTCTAGATGCATATTCTACACCTCAGTCATTACGTTCCTTTCAATCTCTCTCTTTCTGGAATAATCAGACTATAGAGTTTCTTTGGGTAATATTGTCTTCAATTCTTTCTACTCACCTCCTACCATATTCTCTTCTTTCTCTCTCTGAATTAAGCCTCTTAATCTCTCTGCCTGGGCGTTGTCCAATTTCAATTTCTCCCTGCCCCTGTAATTTCTCTCTTGGTGTATGTTCTTCCACCAGCACTGCATACACTCTGCTCTTTATTTGTGCAGGGAATTATGGTTTTATGCTTTAAGACTGTCTTTTGTCTTTTGGTTTTTCTTTCTTCTCTTTTCTTTTTTCTTTGCCCTTTATGTTTGCTTCTTTGTTTGATTTGTCTCTGTGTTTGTGTGCCTTTGTTCCCTGTGTGTTTGTCTGTCTGTTTTCCTTTTCAGGGTTATTTCAAGAAACAAGCCAAAGTACACATGGTGGAGAGTCTCAAATGTCACTACGAATAGAGAAATAAAATAACCAAAGTCTCAACAAGAGTGACCAAGAGACACCACTAAAAGAACTCTTCCTGAATGGACAGGCCCCGGACAGTCAATGAGCCTTCTTTAATATAGCAGTACTCCTAGGTGCAGAGCACAAAACAAGCTTTTAAAACTGACAAGAGACAGAAAGCTAGTCAAATGATGAAATGGAAGATTTCCACTTTAAGAAATTCCAGGAAGAAGTGACAGCAAAAGAACTGCTCAAAACAGATATAAGCAACAGAACTGAACAAGAATTTGGAATAATAATCATAAAATTAATCGCTGGACTTAAAAAAGGCATGGAAGACATCAGAGAAGCTATTGCTACAAAGACTATGAAACTTAAAAATGGTTGTGATGAATTAAAAAATGCTATAAATGAGGTGCATAATAAAATGGAGGCAACCAATACACGGATTGAAGAGGCAAAGAGGATAATAGGTAAATTAAAAGACAAAATTACAGAAAAAGAGGAAGTTGAGAAAAAGAGATAAACTGATCCAGGAGCACAAAGTGAGAGTTCCAGAACTGAATGATACAAACAAACGGAACAATATCCATATCATAGGAATTTCAGAAGAGGAAGAGCGAGAGAAACAACTTAAGTGGGTTTTTGAACAAATTACAGCTGAGAAATTCCCCAATCTGAGGAAGGAAACAGACACTGAAATCCAAAAGGCACAGAAAACTCCCCTCAGACATCACTTAAATCGATCTTCTGCATGACATATCATAGTGAAACTAGCAAAGGATAAGGACAAAGAGAGAATTCTCAAGGCACAAGGGATAACAGAGCCCTAACATACACACGGAGACCTATGAGAGTAGTTTTAGACATACCGATTGAAACTTGGCAGGCCAGAATGGAATGGCAGGAATCTTCAATGTGATGAACAGAAAAACATCTGCAGCCAAGAATCCTCTATCCAGTAAACCTGTCATTCAGAAAAGAAGGAGAGATAAAGGCCTTCCAAAAAAAAAAAAAAAGTTGAAAGAATTCATCACCAATAAAACCAGCCCTTCAAAAATTCATAACAGGAACCCTATAAGGGAAATGTTGCAAGGAATACAAGCTACCATAGACACCACTAAATCAGGAATCCTACAGAGAACACAAAGACCCTAAACCCATATTTTTCAATAATAACACTGAAAGTAAACTGACTAGACACTCCAATCAAAAGACAAAGGTTATCAGAAAGGATGAAAAAACAATATCCATTATTTGCTGTATACAAGAGACTCACTTTAGACTTAAGGACACTTTCAGACTGAAAGTAAGGGGATGGAAAAAACATCTATCATGCTACTGGAAGTCAAAAGGGAGTCAGAGTAACAATACTTATATCATGCAAACTGGACTTTAAAGTAAAGGCAGTAACAAAGGATGAAAAAAGGCATTATATAATAATTGCAGGGTCTATTGATCAGGAAGAGCTAACAATTATAAAGGTCTATGCACTGAATTCTGAAGCATACGAATACATAAAACAATCACAAACAGAAACAATCTTATAGATAAGAATGTGCTAACTGCAGGGGACTTTATTACTCCATTTATAACAATGGATAGATCAACTAGACAGAAAATCACTAAAGAAACAATGGACTTGAATGACACATTTGACCAGATGGATTTGACAGATATAGCCTACATCCTGAGGCTAAGGAATACACTTTCTTCTCAAGTGCGCATAGCACATTTTACAAGATAGATCACATTCTGGGTCATAAAGCAGGCCTCAGTAAATATAAAAGAACTGAGATCATACCATGTACACTTGCAGATCACAATGCTGTCAAACTTGAAATCTATAACAGGAAAAGGTCTGGAAAATCCCAAAAAACATGAGGGTTAAAGAACACCCTACTGAAAAATGAAAGGGCCAATCAGGCAATTAGAGAAGAAATTTAAAAATATATGGAAACAAATGAAAATGAAAATACAACAATCCAAACTCTACGGGATGCGGCAAAGGCAGTCCTAATAGGAAAGTACATTGCACTCCAGGCCTATTCCAAGAAATTAGAAAAAGTGCAAATACAAAATGTAACAGCACACCTAAAGGAACTAGAAGCAGAGCAACATGAGCATCCCAAACTCAGTAGGAGAAGAGAAATAATAAAAATTGGGGCAGAAAAAAAACAATAAAAAGTAAAAAAAAAAAAAACCAAACAAACACCAAACAGTTGATCATATCAATAAAACCAAGAGTTTGTTTTTTGAAAAAATAAAAGTGACAAACCTCTAAGCAAGGTACTCAAAAAGAAATGAGACAGCACCCAAATCAACAAAATCATGAATGAAAATGGATGTATTACATCCAATCCCTCAGAAATAAAAGCAGTTATCAGGGAATACTATGAAAAATTATATGCCAACACACAGGAAAACAGAAGAAATGGACAAATTCCTAAAGACACATGCACTACCAAAATTCACACGGTAAGATATAGAAAATCGGAATGGACCCATAACTGGTGAAGAAATTGAATCTGTTATCAAAAATCTCCCTACAAATAAGAGCCCTCTGCTAGATGGCTTCCCTGGAGAATCCTAGAAGACATTTAAATCAGAATTAATACCCATTCTCCTCATGCTATTCCAAAAATTAGAAGTGGAAGGAAAATTTCTGGACTCATTCTATGATGCCAGCATCACTTTGAATCCCAAGCCAGACAGAGACCCAGCAAAAAAGAAAACTACAGGCCAATATCCTTCATGAATACGGATGCAAAAATCCTCAACAAGATACTTGCAAATCGAATGCAACAGCACATAAAAAGAATTAGCCACCATGATGAAGTGGGATTCATTGCTGGTTTACATGGCTGGTTCAACATTTGCATCATCAACAAAAGAAAAGATAAAAATCATATGATCCTGTCATTAGATGCAGAAAAAGCATTTGACAAAATACAGCATCCCTTCTTAATAAAGACATTAGAGAAAGTCTGTATACAAGGACCTTCTTAACCATCATAAAACCCATTTATTAGAAGCCCACAGCTTAATTAATATAGCAGTACTCACAGCTGCAGAGCACAAAACAGGCATTTAAAACTTACAAGAGACAGGAAGCTAGCCAAAATGACAAAACAGAAGAACTCTCCTCAAAATAAATTCCAGGAAGAAGTGACAGCCAAAGAATTGATCAAATCAGATATAAGGAACAAAACTGAACAAGAATTTAGAACAATACTCATAAAATTAATCGCTGGGCTTGAAAAAAGAATAGAAGACACCAGAGACTCCATTTCTGCAAAGATAATGGATCGTAAAAAGAGTTATGATGGATTTAAAAAATTCTTTTTTTTAATGTTTTTTTTTTTAAATGTTTTACTTATTTCTAGGAGAGAGAGAGAGAGAGACAGCGTGAGCAGGGGAGGGTCAGAGAGAGAGGGAGTCACAGACTGAAACAGGCTCCAGGCTCTGAGCTGGCAGTCAGCACAGGGCCCGACGCGGGGCTCGAACCCACGAACGGCGAGATCATGACCTAAGTGAAAATCGGACGCTTAACCGACTAAGCCACCCAGGAGCCCTGGATTTAAAAAATTCTATAAATGAAGTGCAAATGAAGTGTCAATAGATGCAGAAAAAGCATTTGACAAAATACAGCATCCCTTTTTAATAAAGACATTAGAGAAAGTCTGTATAGAAGACACTTCTTAAACATCATAAAAGCCATTTATGAGAATCCCACAGCTAATATCACGAGCAAAAATGAACTATGGGGACCTCATCAAGATAAAAAGTTTCTGCATGGCAAAGGAAACAATTAATAAAACTAATAGGAAACTGATGGAATGGGAAAAGATAGTTACAAATGACATATCAGATAAAGGGCTGGTATTCAATATCTATAAGGAACTCAACAAACTCCTCATCTGAAAAACAAATAATCCAGTGAAGAAATGGGCATACGATATGAACAGACACTTCTCTCATGAGGACATCCAGATGACCAACAGACACATGAAAAGATGCTCAGCATCCCTCCTCATCAGGGAAATACAAATCAAAACCACACTAAGATACCACCTCACGCTGGTCAGAGCTGCTCAAATGAACAAATCAAGAGACTATAGATGTGGAGAAATGAGCACCCTCCTACACTGTTGATGGGAATGGAAACTGGTACAGACCCTTTGGAAAACAGTGTGGAGGTTTCTCAAAAAGTTAACAATAGAACTCCCCTATGACCCAGCAATAGCAGTGCTAGGAATTTACCCAAGGGATACAGGAGTGGTGATGTATAGGGGCACATGTAACCCAATGTTCATAGCAGCACTCTCAACAATAGCGAAATCATGGAAAGAGCCTAAATGTCCATCAACTGAGGAATGGATCAAGAAGATGTGGTTAATGTATACAATGGAATACTACACGGCAATGAGAAAGAATGAAATCTAGCCATTTGTAGCAATGTGGATGAACCTTGCAGGTGTTATGCTGAACAAAATAAGTCAGGCAGAGAAAGACAGATAGCATCTGTTTTCACTTATAGGTGGATTAGGAGGAACTTAACAGAGGACCATGGGGGAGGAGAAGGTGAAAACTAGTTGGGAAGAGGG
Source organism: Hyaena hyaena (assembly GCF_003009895.1). Lineage (NCBI taxonomy): Eukaryota > Metazoa > Chordata > Mammalia > Carnivora > Hyaenidae > Hyaena > Hyaena hyaena. Next base: position 75,131 of record NW_024082572.1, on the reverse strand, counting down.
AGGGAGGCAAACCATGAGAGACTCTTGAATGCTGAGAAAAAACTAAGGACTGATGAGGGTGGGGGGAAAGGAAAAGGGGGGTGATGGGCATGGAGGAGCACACTTGTTGGGATTAACACTGAGTGTTAAATGGAACGGAACTTGACAATAAAGTATGAAAGAAGAAAAAAAAGAAATCTTATCTAAATATATAATGATAAAAAGAGACAACAGCCCCAAATGGAATCAATTGTACTAAGTTCCATGTTGGCAAACAAAAATTTAATGCCTAACCTAATTGCAGTTTTAGCCTCTCCCATATATGTAACCTTTAACCAGTTAATCTGGAGATAACTGGTCAGTTCTAGTAAAGTAATCCTCCCGATAGACCCCTTTTGTCCTTTAAAAGATGGTGACTACCTGGAGAAAGACAGATGCCATATGTCTGCATGTATAGGTGGATTAGGAGGAACTTAATGGAGGACCATGGGGGAGGAGAAGGGGGAAAATAGTGGGGGAGAGGGAGGAAGGCAAACCATGAGAGACTCTTGAATACTGAGAACAAACTGAGGGCTGATGGTGGTGGGGGAGAGGGGAAAGGGGTAATGGTCTTGGAGAAGGACACTTGTTGGGATGAGTACTGGGTGTTATATGGAAACCAACTTAACAGTAAACTATGTAAGGAAAAAAAAGATGGTGACTGCCTGAAACGATACATTGTTTCTTTGTCTCACCCTCTTTATATCAATAAAAGCCTTCGTTTGTATAAAGGGTATTTGGAGCCCCTTTCTATTTGCTAGATGGAATGCTGCCTGATTCTAGAATCCCTGAATAAAGCCCATTTTATCTTTAAATTTACTCAGTTGAATATTGTTGTTCAATAATAACATCCTGTATACTTGCATTTATGTGCCATTTTCAAATGGACTAAGTTTTAGTGATAACACAGTTATATGATTCTTGAGTTATGGAGGTGGAGAGAGTTTGACCACAAATAGATAGCATGGGGAAATTTGGGGGATAATGGAAAGGTTCTTTTTCCTGATGTAGTAGTGGGTTACTAAAATTTATGGAAGTGTATACAAAAAGAATCAATTTTACTCTAAGTTAATTATAAAAAATAAAAGTTTAAACTAAGTAGAAAGAGAGAAATACAGGGAGAGATATCAATAATTTCAGAGGTAAAAACAATAGCATCAGAATTTTAAGAATTGAACATGACTTCATAATAAATTATCAAGAACATGTAGAAAATAAAAACATTAGTTTACTTTCCAGAAAACCTGTAGGTACTGATTTTTAAAGCTTAGTAATTGCCTTAAGCAATAAGCTGAATATTTAACAGAATTTCAAATGTTAAATGATGATGGCTTTTACTAAGATTAAAGGATGAACTAAAAACACAAAATTAACCTTGATCTAAGGGTTACATCTATTAGATCATTTTTTTTCTTTTCATTAAATTCAATATAATGTAACAAATATATATTTCAAATATACTTTGGCCAAGGGATATAATCACAAATTATAATTATAATTAAATTATTATAATCACTAATTTAACTTGCATGTCAAATTTTTACCTCAAAACTATCAAGCATATTCCACCAAATAAACATAAGAAGGAAGAATTAAGATTGTGGAGTTATAAGGAAACCCTGTTGGAGTCCCTTGAACACAGCTAGATCAATATCAAACCATTTTGAACTACTGGGAAATTGATGTGAGAATTAAGAGAACAATCTGCATAATTTGAGGAAGAGAATGTGTCAGGTACACGGTTCAGAGTGGCGATTTGGGGTAGAGAAGAACTGCGGTGCTGAAGAGAGAAGGGGGCCATTTTCACAGAGAGGAGAAAAAGAGGGAGAGAGACCAGCACATTAGATTTGTGCAAGAAAGCACTCCCCATGAAAGCAGCTAGAAAGAATGAGTGAAAATACAGACAGGGGTCTGATCAAGAAAACTGTTCCCTAAACCATTGATGACGGAAAAGGAGAAGGTTTCAACACCACCTGAGCTGTCTTTTATAAAAAGTGCAGCACAGCGTCAGAAGTTTCAGAGGTCAGTCCCTGATGGTGCTCCAGTGAGGAAGCAGGACAGAGCCCTGGGAAAGGGAAGTTGGTCTAAGAATCCCCTGGGTCACACAGGGAGAAGTGGTTCCCCTACTTGGAATGCATTGAAGATCGCTTCGTGTCCAAACCTCAGGGGTCTCTGAAATGTGGGATATGAAACACAGCATACCTTAGATAAAACTATGCAGAGAGGTGTTGCTTGGTGGGTGGACAGCTTGAACACAGACAGGGAGAAGGCAGGGAGCACACAGAAGGGGAAGACACAGGAAGGGTGATTGATCATGTTTCTGTGAGGGCAGGAGCTTCTCACTCTGGAGACTAGAAAACAGGGTAGGGACACCTGGGTGGCTCAGTCAGTAAAGCATTGGATTTCATCTCAGATTATGGTCTCACAGTTTCTGGGATCAAGCTCCATGTTGAGTTCTGTGCTGACAGCTCTCTCTCTCTCAAAAATAAATACACATTTAAAAAATTAGACAGCAGGGTAAAGCAATTTTCACCATTAGCCCACCAACACTGATGGGTGTCAGTGAGCAAAACAGCGTCACAATGTGGAGAATGGAGCCCTTAACCCAAGCCGCAACCAACTGTGCCCTCCAGGCATATCTCCACTAGGACAAGTAGGCCTGAGAATCAGAGCAGCAAGCACCTCCCCCAGAAGACCAGCACAAATTCTTTCCATGAGCTTAGTCTACTGACCACAGACTGCTAAAAAGTTTCAACTCTATGGGATCATTGATCTGGCTTCATTTGTTTTTGTTTGTTTGTTGTTTGTGTCTGTTTGTTTTGTGATGTTGCTGCTTCTGTTTTTGTTGTTTTCCTTTTGTTTCTTGGATACAGAAAGCAAATTTTTAATTTTATTATATTATTATTATATTTTTAATTTTTTTCTTTTTTTCTCCTTAAACTTTTTTCTATTAAGCTTCTTTTAACAAGAAGACCACAATACACTTAGGATATAGCTTTTTTATTTGACTTTTTAACTTCTGTGTTTTTATTTCACTTTATTATTATTTTGTTTTCTTCGTCCAAAATGACAAAGAATTCACCTCAAAAGAACGACTTGGAAGAAATTACAACCAGGGATTTAGTCAATGCAGATATAAGTAAGATATATGTATTAGTTTTTATTTTTTCATAGATTATTGTCAAGTTGGTTTCCATATAACACCAAGTGCTCATCCAAACAAGTGCCATCCTCCATGCCCATCACCCTCCTTCCCCTCTCACCCATCCCCATCAGCCCTCAGTTTATCCTCAGGATTCAAGACTCTTTCATGATTTGCCTCCCTTCCTCTCCCCAACTATTTTTCCCCTTCTCCTCCCTCATGGTCCTCTGTTAAGTTTCTCCTAATCCACCTATAAGTGAAAACAGATGCTATCTGTCTTTCTCTGCCTGACTTATTTTGCTCAGCATAACACCCTCAAGTTCAATCGACGTTGCTACAAATGGCCAGATTTGAATCAGAACTTAAAACAAGAATTATGAAGATACTAGCTGGGCTTGATAAAAGCATAAAAGACACAAGAGAATCCCTTTCTGCTGAGATAAAAGAACTAAAATCTAATCCCAACAAAATTAAGAATGCTATAGCAGACATGTAAACACCAATAGAGGAAATAAAAAGAGGATGAGTGAAGAAGAGGAGGAGCGAATTAGTGATATAGGAGATGAAATAATGGAAAATAACGAAGTTGAAGAGAGTAACAAAGATCAAGGATCACAATGGCACATGTAGAGAACTTAGCAAGTTATTAAAACATAGAACGTTCTTATCATAGAAGTCCCAGAAGATAAAGAGAGAGAAAAGGGGACAAAAAGTTTAACTTAACAAATTATTGCTGAAAACTTCCATAATCTAGAGAAGGACACAAACATCAACTTCCAAGAAGCACAGACAACTCCCATTAACTTCAACAAAAGCTGGCCATCACCAAGATATGTCACAGGAGATTTCACAAAATACACAAACAAGGAAAGAAACCTAAAAGTAGTAAGGGGAAACAGTCCTTAACCTACAAGTGAAGACAGGTCAGCCTGGCAGCAGCTCTATCCACAGATTCTGGGCAGGCCAGAAAGGAACAGGAAGATATATTTAACCTGCTGAATTAGAAAAGAAAGAAAAGAAAAGAAAAGAAAAGAAAAGAAAAGAAAAGAAAAGAAAAGAAAAGAAAAGAAAAGAAANAAAAGAAAGGAAAAGAAAGGAAAGGAAAAGAAAAGAAAGGAAAAGAAAAGAAAAGAAAAGAAAAGAAAAAGAAAAGAAAAGAAAAAGAAAAAGAAAAAGAAAAGAAAAGAAAAAGAAAAAGAAAAAAAGAAACAAGAAAAGAAAAAAGAAAGCAAGAAAAAGATGTATCCAACAATACTCTAGGCAGCAAGGCTGTCATTCAAAATAGAAGGAAAAAATAAAGAGTTTCCCAGGCAAACAAAAACTAAAGGAATTTGTGACTAAACCAGCACTACAAGAAATTTTAAATGGGACATTTTGAGTGGAGAAAAAAGAATAAACACCAAAAGCTACAAAGACTAGAAAGGACCAGAGAGCATCACTAGAAATACCAACTCTGCAAGTAGAATAAATCCACTAAATACATATCTTTCACTAATCATTCTAAATGTAAATGAGCAAAATACTCCAATCAAAAGGCATAGTGTATCAGGATGGATGAAAAACAAGATCAATATATATGATACCTACAAGAGATTCATTTTAAAAATGAAGACAGCTGTAAGTTGGAAATGAGGGGAGGGAGAGCCATCAATCATGCTAATGGACATCAAAAGAAATCTGGAGTGGCCATCCTTCTATCAGACAAAATAGATTTTAAAAGAAAGACTGTCATAAGAGATGAAAAAGTATTGTATCATAATGAAGGGGTTTAGCCAACAAAAAGATCTAAAAATTGTAAATAATTATGTCCCCAATGTGAAATACCCAAATATATAAATTAATTAATCACAAACAGAAAGAAACTCATTGATATATTACAATTATTGTGGGGGACTTCAACACCCCACTCACAGCAATGGAAAGATCATCTAAGCAGAGTATCAACAAGGAAACAATGGCTCTGAATTAGTCACAGTGGACCAGAGGGACTTTACAGATATATTCAGAATATTTCATCCCCAAACAGCAGAAAACACATTCTTTTTGAGTGCACATGGAACAATCTCTTGAATAAATCACATACTGGATCAGAAATCAGTCCTCAACAGGTATAAAAATACTACCTATGATCATAACATATTATGATACATATAGTATAAATGCTATAAGGGTTTATTATATAAATGTGTTCAGATAATAATGATATGAAACTGGAAGTCAAACATAAGAAAAAATTTAGAAAGCCCTTGAATACATGGAATTTAAAGAAAATCTTATTAAGGAATGAATGGGCTAATCAGGAAATTTAAAAAGACATTTAAAAATACATGAAAGCTAAATAAATTGAAAACACAATAGTCAAAACCCTTTGGAATGCATCAAACGCAGTCCCACATGGAAAATACATTGTAATTCAGGTTTACCTCAAGAAACAAGAAAGGTCCTAAATACACAATCTAAACTTACACCTAAAGGAACTATAAGAGGAAGAAAATATATCCTAAAACCAGCACAAGAAAAGAAATAATAAATGAGCAGAAGTAAACGATATAGGAAAAAAAAAAAGAACAGAATAACAAAACTAAGAGCTGGCTCTTTGAAAGAATAAACAAAATTGATAAACCCCCAACCAGGCTTCTCAAAAAGAAAAGAGAAAGGAACCAAATAGGTAAAATTACAAGTGTAAGAGAAGAGATCACAACCAACACCACAGAAATACAATTATAAGATAATACTGTGAAAAATTATGTCCCAACAAACTGAGCAATCTGAAAGAAATGGACAAATTCCTATAAACTGACAAAGTACCAAAAGTGAAACAGAAAGAAATAGAAAACTTGAATAGACCCTAAACCCACAAAGAAATTGAATTATTAATCAAAAATCTCCCAGAAAAACAAGTCAAAGTGCAGATGGCTTCCCACAGGAATTCTAGCAGACATTTAAAAAAGAGATAATACATATCCTTCTCAAACTGTTCCAAAAGCTAGAAAAGGAAGGAAAAGTTCCAAATTCATTCTACGAGGCCAGCATTACCTTGATTCCAAAACCAAAGGCCCTAGTAAACAGATGAATTACAGACCAATAACACTGATGAATATGAATAGCAAAATTCTCAGCCAAATACTGGCAAATCGAATACAACTGTACACTAAAAGAATCGTTCGCCATGAGCAAGTGGAATTTCTTTTTTCTTGACATACAGAGCTGGTTCAATATGCATAAATCAATCAATGTGATACACCACATTAATAAAAGAAAGGATAAGAACTGTATGATCCTGTCAATAGATGTAGAAAAAGCATATGTGACAAAATATAGCATCCATTCTTGATAAAAAGAAAACCTCAACAACATAGGGATAAATGAAACATACCCCAAAGTCATAAAGACCATATATAGAAGACTCACACTTAGTATCATCCTCAATGGGAAAAAACAGAGAGTCTTTCCCCTATGGTGAGGAAGAAGATACTCTATGTAGAAAACCCAAAAGATTCCACCAAAAAAATGCTAAAACTAATGCATAAATTCAGCAAAGTGCAGGATATAAAATTGATGTGTAGAAATCTACCGGATTTCTATACACCAATAATAAAGCCACACAAAAAGAAAGCAAAGAATTGATCTCATTTGCAATTGCACCCAAAACAATAAGGTACTTAGGAATAGACCTAACAAATAAAGAGGTAAAAGATCTATACTCTGAAAACTACAAAACACTTATGAAAGTAATTGAAGAGAATACAAATAAATGGAAAAGCATCTAATCCACTATGCCTATGGATTAGAAAAACATATAATGTTAAAATGTCTATATTACCCAAAGCAACCTACACTTTTAATGCAATTACATTCAAAATACCACCAATATTTCTCTCAGACCTAGAACAAACAATCCTAAAATTTATATGGAAGCTCAAAAGACCTCAAATAGCCAAAGCAATCTTGAAAAAGAAAAACAAAACTGGAGGCATCACAAATCCAGACTTCAAACTGTATTACAAAACTACAATCATCAAGACAGTATGGTACCAGCAAAAACACAGACACAGAGAATAGAGAACCCAGAAATGGACCCAAAACTATATGGTCAACTGATCTTCCACAAAGCAGGAAAGAATATCCTATGTGAAAAAAAATCTGTTCAATAAATGTTGGGAAAACTGGATGGTGACATACAGAAGAATGAAACTGGACCACTTTCTTATACCATACACAAAAATAAATTCAAAATGGATGAAATGCCTAAGTGTCAGACAAAAATCCATCAAAAATACTGAAGGAGAACTCAGCAATCTCTTAGACCTCAGCTGCAGCAACTTCATGCTAGACATGTTGCTGAATCAAAGTAAATGAAAGCAAACTGGAATTATTGGGACTTCATCCAGGTAAAAAGTTTCTTCACAGAAAAGGAAACAATCAACAAAACTAAAAGCAGCTAACAGAATGAGAGAAGATATTTGCAAATGACATACCATATAAAGGGTTAGTATCCAAAATCTATAAGAACTTCTCAAACTCAACACCCCCAAAACAACGCAGTTAAGAAATAGGCAGAGGACATGTGTAGACATTTTTCCAAAGAAGACCTACAGATGGATAACACACACATGAAAAGATGCTCAACGTCACTCATCATCAGGAAAATACAAATCAAATACTATGAGATAGCACCTCACACCTGTCAGAATGACTAAAGTAAAGACCAAAAGAAAACAGGTGTTGGCGAGGATGTGGAGAAAGAGTAACGCTCTTACACTGTTGGTAGGATTGCTAAGTGGCGCAGCTACTCTGGAGAACAGTATGGAGATTCTGCAAAAACTAAAAATAGAACTACTTTACAATCCATCAATTTCATTATTAGGTATTTACCCAAATGAAGAAGAAATACAGATTTGAAAGTATACATGCAACCCAATGTTCGTAGCAGCATTATCAATAATAGCTATATTATGGTTAAAGCTTAAATGTCCATTGACTGATGAATGGAAAAAAAGATGTGGTATATATTAATGTACAATGAGGTATTTCTCAGCAATCAAAAAAATTGAATTCTTTCCATTTGCAATAACGTGAATGGAACTAGATTTTATTATGCTAAGTAGGATAAGTCAATCAGAGAAAGACAAATATATGATTTCACTCATATGTGGAATTTAAAAAAAAAAAACATGCACAAATGGAAATGGAGGAGAAGAGAAGAGAGGGAAACAAACCACAAGATATTCTTAATGATGGAGAACAAACTGTTGGTTGACGGAAGGAGGTGGGTGGGAGATTGGCTAGATACCTGAAGGATACTAAGAAGGAAAAGTATGATGAGCACTGGGTGTTGTATGTAAGTAATCAATCACTGGATTTTACTCCTGAAAGCAATATTGAACTGCATGTTAACCAACTAAAATTTAAATAAATAAAAAAGGGGAAAAAACAAAAACAAAATAAAATAAACATGATTTTAACATTTGCGTATAAAATCAAGTATTTTAGGAGAAGCGTTGGAAAATGGTGTAGTACAAGGACCCTGAGCTCACCCTATTCCATGTTTACAACTAGATATTATCCGCATCCAAGTCAATAAGCTGAAGAGTGATCTAAATACTGACAAAACAAACTGCAACTAAACACTTGGAGAGAACAGGGGAGTAAGCCCTCACACCAGGGAGCCCAATGGGGAACACTAATCCCAATAATGTTGGCCTTAAAAACCAGAGGACCTGGGTCTTGGGGGAAAAACATGGCTGAGAAGTAGGGAACTCTGTACTTCCTGCCCGTATCTCTCATCCAAAGAAGGGCTAAAGCCAAAGGACTCTGAACCCCAAGAATCTGGGATGAAGGATATGAAGTCTACTAGGAAGACAGCCTCATAGCTGCATGATTGTGAACTATGGGAGATAAAAACGAGCTGGGATACTAAGGCAAAGAGGGGAGAGATCCCTTTCTATGGAGAGACAAAAGGAAGAGAAAGAGCATCTGGGGAAATGTAGGACTGTATCTGGACAAGAGAAAAACCTTGGCCCAGTATGGAGAGGGATCCTATCCTATCCCCCATGCCAAGGGACAAAAGAAGATCCCTCTGGGTGAGTCAGTACCCCATGGGCACAGTCAGCATCAGGAGGAACCAGTCTCCTGCTCTGAAGTGTCCTGGCTCACAGGATTACATTTTGGATGGCATCATTAATGCACATGCAGTGAGAGCTTGGAACGTGGCTGGACATGGTGCATAGGAGAAGGCCAAGCTTGTCTGCACCCGAGGCACAGTGAGAATGGATCCAAAGGAGTGATTTGGGACATCTGGTTCAAGGAGAAGGGACTGGGGGTCGCCATTTTTCTCCCCACAACCATCAAAGCGGGACCTCAGGGATAGGTCTGCAGGACCCACATTGGAGGCGCGACACGCCTACACCAAACCACGCCCATCTGCACTGGGTAGCTGCTTTTCTATGGGAGAGGGATAAATGCAGAAACAAACAGCCCCCCTCCCAAAAGACTAGCTTTGCTGCATTGCTGTAATTAACTCTAGATCAATTCTTAATATTCAGATATATTCTGTCTTTTCTCATTCTTAACTCTACCTTCCTCTGGGCTGGTTATTCTGGTTATAAATTTGCTTAAACAGACATATTTAATCCATTTTCTTGATGCTTGTTCTGCACCTCCTTTTTTACCTTACTTTCTCTCTCTCTGGAATAATCAGAATTTATAGTTTCTCTGGGTAACATTCTCTTTGTTTCTTTCTCATCGCCTCCTTTTGTATTCTCCTTTGTCTCTCTCTCAATTAAGTCTTTTAGTCTCTCTGCCTGGTCAATATTCATTTTCTCTTTATCCCCACCCCAGGCATGTCTCTCTTTGTATATGCTCTTCCATCAACACAGCCTCCACCCTGCTTTTTATCTGTAGCTGGTGTTGTGCCCGATTCGCGAGTCCCCTGAGACCCCCAAAGAGTCGACACCGATGCAAATACAGAAGGGTCTTTATTACAAGCTCGAGCAGGGGCTCACCCGCCTACCGGTGTAGTGGCAGCAAGGTGAAGCCCCGAACAATAGCGAGCAGGGTTTTTAAGAGGTAAGGGATGGTGGTGTTACAGTGCACACATTGTACGTATAGCATCATCACATAAGCACCAATTACAATTGTATAGTATCTATGGTAACAGCTTTGACCATTCAGTATCTGTGAGGTGTTCATTACTTTAGGTGGGACCCAATCATGACTTTTGAGAATCCTTTGAAAATAACCAATTGTGAGGTGAGATCAAAGGGCCCACGTGGGGTTCAGGCAAGCGGTGAGAAATTGGCTAGTTTGTACAGAATAACTGTCTACAGTTCCCAGCCTTGTCTCAGACCACAGGAATGTTTTTTGATTAGCTGATCTGAGGGCTGTCTGATGATGGCTTTAGCCTTGAGCAATCTGAGGAACTGGGGCTACATGCAGCCCGAGGTTGCTCTTAATGGAGGCCTTAATTTCAGGCTCTTCACTGGGATTTCTGGTTTTATGTTTTTACATTGTCCTTTCTTTTTGCTTTCTATTTATTATTATTATTATTATTTTGGTTTGCATATTGGTTTGATTTGTTCGTACATTTGCATGTTCTCATTCCCTGTCTGTTTATCTGTCTGTTTTCCTTTCCAGGGCTAATTCAAGGAACAAACCAAAGCACACATGATGGAGAGTCCAAAGCATCATTATGACTAGGAAAATAAATTAACCAAAGTCACAACAAGAGAGACAAAGTGGCACCGTTCAAAAAACACTTCCTCAATGGCCAGGCCCTGGACAGTGTATAAGTCCGATTTCGGATAGGGTCATGATCTCGCGGTTTGTGAGTTCGAGCCCCGCATCAGGCTCTGTGCTGACAACTCAGAGCCTGGAACCTGCTTCATATTCTGTGTCTCCTTCTCTTTCTGTTCCTCCCTCACTGTTTTCTCTCTCTTTCTCTCTCTGTCTCTCTTTTTCTCTCTCTCTCAAAAATAAGTAAAGATTTTAAAAAATGTATATAAAAAAATAACAAACAAAACCTAAAACCAGCACAAGAAAGGAAATAATCAAGATTATAACAGAAATACATGATATAGAACCTAAAAAAATGAATGGAACAGATCAATGGAACTCTTTCTCTGAAAAACATCAACAAAATTGATAAATCTCTAGCCAGGCCTAAGAAAATAAAAAATGATAAAAGACTAAAATAAATAAAATCATAAAGAAGAGAAGAGAAATAACCAACCACACAGAAATACAAGCAATCATGAAAGCACATTAGGAAAAACTATATGCCAAAAAATTGGACAATGCAAAAGAAATGGATACATTCCTAGAAACATATAAACTACCAAAACTGAAGCAGGAAGAAGTAGAAAACTTGACTAGATCCAAAATCAGCAAAAAATTGAAACAAATAAAAAAATCTCCTGACAAAAAAAAGTCCAGGATGAGATGGCTTCACAATAGGAATTCTACCAAACATATTAAAAACAGATAATACTTATTTTTTCTCAAACAATTCCAAAAATTAGAAAAGGAAATAAAACTTTCAAATTCATTCTGTGAATCCAGCATTACCCTGATACTCTAACCAAATAAATACAACACTTAAAAGGAGATCTACAGGCCAATATCCCTAATGAACATAGATGCAAAAATTCTCAACAAAATACTAATGAATGGAATCCAATGAAATTCGTTAAAAAATTTCATTCACCGCAATCAAGTGGTATTTATTCATGAGTAGGAAGTAGGATTCAATATATTCAAACCAATGTGATACACATTGATTTTAATTAATAAAATTAATAAAAGAAGGAATAAGAACCATATGACCCCTTCATAGAAAAAAGAAAAAGTTGACAAAATACAATATCCATTCAATAGGGAAGATTTAGAGGGAACATACCTCAACATAATAATATCCATACATGAAAAACCTACAGGTAATAACATTAATGGGGGGGAAATTAGACCGTTTCCCCTAAGGTCAGAAAGAAGAAAAGGTTGTCCAATCGCAACACTTATATTCAACATAGCATTCTGGAAGTTCTAGCCACAGCAATCAGATCCTCACCTCTCAAAAAAAGAAGAAAATAAATAAAATAAATCCAAATCAGTAAGGAAGAAGTAAAACTTCACTATTTGCAGATAATACAATACTTTACATAGAAAACTCAGAAAAAGTTCAGCAAAAAGCTTAATCAAAGAATTAATCTCATTAAGAATTGCACCAAAAATAATAAGATAGCAAGAAATAAACCTAACTAAAAAGGTGAAAGAATTGTTCTCTGAATACTGTGGAACACTTAGGGAAGAAATTGAAGAGGACACAAAGAAATGGAAAGACATCTCATGCTCATGAATGAGAGAACAAATATTGTTTCAAAGTCTATACTACCCAAATAAATCAACATATTTAATGAAGTTACTATCAATACACCAATGGCCTTTTTTCAGAAAACTAGTATAAACATTTGTAAAATTTGTATGGAACAAAAAAGACCAAGCAATCTTAAAAAAGAAAATCAAAGCTGGAGGCTTCACGATTCTGGAAATCAGTCATACTGTGAAGGTGTAGTAATCAAGATAGTATGCTAGTGGCAGAAAAATAGATATAGATCAATGGAACAGGATAAAACTCCCAGAACTGAACCCACAACTGTATGGTCAATTAATCTTTGGCAAATCAAGAAAGAATATCTAATGGGAAAGAAAGAGTCTCTTCAACAAATAACTTTGGGCAAACTGGGCAGCAACATACAAAAGAATGAAAATGAGCCACTTTTTTACACCATACACAAAAATAAATAGAAAGTGGATTAAAGAACCAAATTTAAGATCTGAAAACATAAAAATTCTAGAAGAGAACACAGGTAGTAATTTCTTTCACATTGGCTGTAGCAATTTCTTTTAAGATATGTCTCCTGAAGCAAGGGAAACAAATGCAAAAATAAAGTATTTGGACTACATCAAAATAAGTTTCTCCACAGTGAAGGGAACAATAAAAAAAAACATAGGCAACCTGAGGAATGAGAGAAAATATATTTGCAAATGACATGTCTGTAAAGGATTAGTATCCAGTATAAATAAATAGCTTATTAAATTCAACCTCCCTCCCCCCCAAAAAAAAAAAGAATTCCAGGGCCAGATGGCTTCATAGGAGAATTCTAACAAACATTTAAATTCTCAAACTATTTGAAAAAATTGATAAGAAAAACTTATAAATTCATTTTATGAGGCCAACATCACCCTGATACTAAAACAAGACCAAAACTTTATTAAAAAGAGAGAACTACAGTGGTGCCTGGGTAGCTCAGTCAATTAAGTGTCCGATTCTTGATTTCCAGTCAGGCTATTTTCTCATGGTTCATGAAATCAAACCCTGTGTCAGGCTCTATGTTGACTGCACAGAGACTGCTTGGGATTTTCCCTCTCCCCTCTCTCTGCCCCTCCACTGCTCACAAACTCTCACCTTCCCTCTCTCTCTGTCTCTGTCTCTCTTTCTCCAAATAAATAAAGAAATAAAAAGACAACTACAGGTCAATATCCATGAAGAACATGGATGCAAAAATTCTCAATAAAATACTAGCAAACAAAACCCAATAGTACTTTAATAGAACCATTCACCACAGTCAAGTGGGATTTATTCTTGGGCTGCAAGCATGGTTCAATATTCACAAATCAATCAATGTGATACACCACATTAATGAAAGAAAGAATAGGGGCACTTGGGTGGCTCAATTGGTTGAGTGTCCAACTTTTGATTTAGACTCAGGTCATGATATCATGGTTCATGAGTTTGAGCCATGTGTCAGGCTCTTTGCTGATGGTGAGGAGTCTTCTTTGGATTCTCTCCCTCTCTTCCTGACACTATCTCTCTCTCTCTCTCTCAAAAACTTTAAAAACATTTAAAAATGAAACAAAGGATAAGAACATGATTTTTTAAAAAGATGCAGAAAAAAATTTTAACAAAGTAAAATATCCATTCATGATAAAAAAAAAAAACCTTCAACAAAGTAGGGAGGTAAAATACCTCAACTTCATAAAAGCCATATATTAAAAACCCAGAGCTAATAGGTTTTAATGGGGAAAAACTAGTGCCTGACTTATTCTATGGTCAGGCACAAGACAGACGTCCATTTCCTCCACTGGTATTTAACGTAGTACCGGTAGTCCTAGCCACAGCAATCACTAAAACAAAAAGTAATAAAAGGCATCCAAATTGGCAAGGACTAAGGAAAACTTTCACTATTTTGTAGATGCCAGTTTACTCTATATAGAAAATTAGAGAAAATCCCCCAAGAATTGTTAGAACTGATACACAAATTCAGTAAAGTTGCAGGATACAAAATCAACATATGGAAATCTTTTGCATTTGTATGCAACCATAAAAAGAATGTGATCTTGCCATTTGGAATGACATGGGTGGAGCTAGAGGGTATAATACTAAGTGAAATAAGTCAGAGAAATATAAACACCATATGATTGCATTCATGTGTGGAACTGAAGAAACAAAAAAAAGGGAAAAAATAAGAGAGGCAGAGAGAAGTAAATCAAGAAACAGACTTCTAATTACAGAGAACAAACTGATGGTTACCAGAGGAGGGTGGAGAGATGGGTTAAATAGGTCTTGCAAATTAAGTTGTGAACTTGTGATGAGCACAAGGTGATGTATGGAAGTGCTGAGTTAGTATATTTTAAACCTAAAATTAATACAATACTGTATTAAAGTAACTGGAATTAAAATAAAAACTTAAAAAATAGCATAATGAAATATTTATCCCTAATATTACAATAAGTTTCTATACTTTATACACTCTTATTTATACCAATGCCTGATCATTATTCTTTGTAAAATGCAATAAGATGTAATATTGTTTATCCCTATGACATAATTGAGATACAGTTTTCAAAAAATACATATGAAATATTCTCTGATATTCCATATAAGCATACCTTTTAATAACACGTATCTGGTGAACACCTTTATACATCTCTTACACTTTTAATATGGAGATAAATTAATTTAAATTCAGAATTAACATTCAAAAAGTTTATACCAGGCATTAACTTCATACTAATGCAATGTTCAACCATCATTATTGTACTCAGAGATCAAGTTTCCCTTTTCAAGATATAGACTGCTTATCTATAAAGAAGTGTTATTTTTACACAATATATCATTGTGATCTTTACTTAGAGTCTCTGAGTTTAAGCAAAAGTTCTACTTAGCAAGGAAAGTCATTATGTATTCTGCAATGTTTTTAATAAAATTGAAACAGACTTTAGTTATGCCACTGAAATCTGAGGCAAACAAAAGGACAGATGTTGCTGCATTTTCATAGTAATTTTATGTGTAACCCTCATTTAGTTAACCCATGAAATAAAATATATAACTTGCTAATTTGGGCTTTCATACAATCTAAATGAATAAAATAAATAATGGTCTCTTGTTGCAGATTTTGGGTCTGGACTTCTCTCTTGTCCAGCAAGAGAACAGACACAGAATTAAATATGAGAGAGGCTAATGTCTGGGACGAGACAAGAGCCCCAAGTAAGTGTCCTTGCTCCATATTTATTAGGATCAGAAGACTTACAAATGTGATGGATGTGCAGAAAGAGACAACGAAACAGTGATCATTAACTTAAGTGTGTGAGAGAAAGGGGATTCTAAGATATGTAGTGTTAGGGGTTGGGTTCAATACAAAACAAAATCCTGGCACCAAGTAGATAGCTGTTTATGGCAGACACCAGGCGCCTTGTCTGTTTATCTTAACTTGTCTAGGGGATAAGACTGAGCATGGTACCTCACGGTCAACAAAGCACCTTTCTTTTGCTAATTAGCTCAGGGCAATTTCACCCTTTTATGGTGATCTATCGCCCTGTTTACCTGTTCTGGACGTTGTCGTCCTGTGGAAGCAGCTTTCTGCTTTTGTTCTGTGCTGGGGATGATTTCACCCTGTTTATTTATTCTTAGACGCTTTAGTCCCAAGCCTTGTTAAGCCATTGGTGCAAGCTCAGGGAATTCCTAAACTTATTCCCCACACTCTCTAATGTAGCTTTTATCAATTCTGTTACAAGTGATAGTTTTACAATATTATCCCCAAATGGAAGAACACGTATTAAGATTTTATGTCTGTTTTTCTGCCATATCTAACAAATATACTAACATCCCAATTTGAGAAGTAAGAGGTTTTTAGAAGCTGATGGCAAAGGGACCAGAAGTAGATACCATCATTTTTGCCACTGGAGATCCTGAAAGGGCCGTATTCTCTGCCCCACACAGGCTGTCAGCCCACAGTTTTGAGGGTTTAGGGTCCATGCAGTAGGCATTTCTGTCTATATTCCCACAGAAACTGAAATGTTCCCATATAGGCATAACTCATTTTATTGTGCTTCACAGATAATATGTTTTAATTATTCTCTTCTGAAGGCTCCAGGGCTTTGGTGAGAGCTATTAATTCAGATTTTTGAGCAGATATACCTGCTGGAAAGGATTGGACTCAATGACTTCTTGTATAATCACTATATCATATCCAGCACAGTGCTTTACATGATCCATGAAGCTACTTCCATCTGTGAATAGTTCCTAGTATAAATGATTAATTGGCTAACTGACCAGACGTGGTTGGCTGGAAAAAACAGTATCAAGAACTTCCACACAGTCATGGTGTAAAGTTTGAGATACAAGATCTACAGATATCAGGGTGCCAGTGTTTAGACTAGAGGAGGCTAGGAGTGTCACATTAGGGTCATCTAATTTACACATCCCCTAGGAGTTAACCATTATTTACCTTTTTTTCCCCAGGTAGTTACAACTTGATGTAGCACATATATAGTGACCAGTTGCCTGAGCATGAACTTTATGGCTTCCTTTAGCAGGTTGAGTAGCTGTTACTGCTTAGAGACATGTAGGAGGGGGGATGCACTCCTTGGTTATGTAGTATGGCAGCTTTGTAAAATAAACTACTGGCTGAGGATCTTTCCACAACAATTGGATTAGGACTCCTAAAGTGACTCCCAGACATTAGTGTACATACAGTTTGATTTTTTTTTTTAAGTTTGGTAAACCTAGGGATGAGGGAGTTACCAGTCAGCTCTTGAGAATGTCAAAGGCAATTTGACCTTTCATTGTTCACATTAGGGGCTTAAGACTTGTCCCTACTACGGCCTCATGTAAGGGTTTAGCAATGAGCACAAAGTCAGAGACTCATAGTCTGCAATAGACTGCCATTCCCAAAAACCCATATAGCTGCTTACAGGTTTTAGGAACTTGGAGGTTCAAAATGGCCTTTTCCCAATCAGTATTAGGCTCTCTTGAACTTGCTGTACTTGGAACCCTAAATAAAAAACATGATTTTTACAGATTTGTGCTTTGTTAAATAATACATTGTAACTATATTTAGCAAAATGCTTAAGGGTTCAGATAGTATTTCTTTTTTTATATACATAGTTTATTGTCAAGTTGGTTTCCACATAACACCCAGTGTTAAGGGCCCTCCTCCATGCCCATCACTGCTTTTACCCTCTGCACCACCCCCATCAACCTTCAGTTTGTTCTCTGTATTTAAGAGTCTCTTATGGTTTGCCTCCTTCCCTCTCCTTAACTATTTTCGCTTCCTCTACTCCATGGTTCTCTGTTAAGTTTCTCCTGTTCCACATATGAACGAAAACATATGGTATCTGTCCTGCTCAGCCTGACTTATTTCCCTCAGCATAACACCCTCAAGGTCCATCCATGTTGCTACAAATGGCCAGATTTCATTCTTTCTCATTGCCATGTAGTATTCCATGGTATATAAAAAACATATCTTGTTGATCCACTTGTCAGTTGATTGACATTTATGCTTTTTCCATGATTAGGCTATTGTTGAAAGTTCTGCTATGAACATTGGGGTACATGTGCCCCTAAGCATCTGCACTCCTGTAACACTTAGGTAAATTCCTAGCAGTGCTATTGCTGGATATATGGAAGTTCAATTGATAATTTTTGAGGAACATCCACACTGTTTTCCAGAGTGGCTGCCCCAGTTTATATTCCCTCCAACAGTGTAAGAGGGTGCCCATTTCTCCACATCCTCGCCAGCATCTAGAGTCTCCTGATTTGTTCATTTTAGCCACTCTGATTGGCGTGAGGTGGTATCTCAGGGTGGATTTGATTTGTATTTCCTTGATGATGAGTGATGTTGAGCATTGTTTCATGTGTCTGTTGGCCATCTGGATGTCCTCTTTGGAGAAGTATCTGTTCATGTTTTCTGCCCATTTCTTCACTGGGTGTGGAGTTTGCGGAGTTCCTTACAGATTTTGGATACTAGCCCTTTATCCGATATGTCATTTTCCACTATGTTTTCTCATTCTGTTCATTACCTATTAGTCTTGTTTATTGTTTCCTTTGTTGTGCATAACCTTTTTATCTTGATTAGGTCCCAATAGTTCATTTTTATTCTTGATTCCCTTGCCTTTGGAGATGTATTGAGTAAGAAATAGCTGTGGATGAGGTCAAGAAGGTTGTTTCCTGCTTTGTCCTCTAGGGTTTTGAGAGTTTCCGGTCTTCCATTCAGGACCCTCATCCATTTTGAGTTTATTTTTGTGTATGGTGTGAGAAAGTTATCTAGTTTCATTCTTCTGCATGTTGCTGTCCAGTTCTCCCAGCACCATCTGTTAACAAGGCTGTCTTTTTTTTTCCATTGGATACTCTTCCCTGCTTTGTCAAAGATTAACTGGACATACATTTCTGGGTTCAATTCTGGTTTCTATTCTATTCCATTGCTCTATGTGTCCATTATTGTGCCAAAACCATACTGTCTTGATGATTATACCTTTGTGGTAGAGGCTAAAGTATGGGATTGTGATGCCTCCCCTTTTGGTTTTCTTCTTCAATATTACTTTGGCTATTCGGAGTCTTTTCGTGGTTCCATACAAATTTTAGAATTGTTTGTTGTAGCTTGGAGAAGAATGTTGGTGCAATTTTGATTGGGATTGCATCAAATATGTAGATTGCTTTGGGTAGTAGTGACATTTTAACAATATTTATTCTTCTGATCCATGAGCATGGAATGTTTTTCCATTTCTTTGTGTCTTCTTCAATTTCCTTCATAAGCTTTTTATTTTCAGCATACAGATATTTTACATCTTTGGTTAGGTTTATTCCTAGGTATTTTGTGTGTGTGTGTGTGTGTGTGTGTACGCGCGTGCGCACAGTGTGAATGGAAACAATGTCTTAATTTCTCTTTATTTTATTTCATCAGACCAATTTCATTATTGGTCTATAAAAAATATAACCAATTTGTGTATGTTGATTTGTACCCTGTGACTTGCTGAGTGCATAGATTATTTCTAGTAGACTTCTCGTGGAGTTTGTCATGTTTTCCATGTAGAGTATCATGTCGTCTGCGGAAAGTGAAAGTTTGACTTCATCCTTGCCAATTCTGATGTCTTTTATTTTCTTTTGTTGTCTGATTGCTGATGCTAGGAATTCCAGCATTATGTTTAACAACAGTGGTGAGAGTGGGCATCCCTGTCATGTTCCTGATATCAGCGGGAAATCTCTCAGTTTATCTCCTTTGAGGATGATATTAGCTCTGGGCTTCTCATAAGTGGCTTTTATGATGTTTAAGTGTGTTACTTCTATCCTGATGTTCTCGAGTATTTTTAGTAAGAAAGGATGCTGTATTTTGTCAGTTGCTTTTTCTGCATCTATTGACAGTATCCTATGGTTCTTATCTTTTTTTTTGTTAATATGATTTATCACATTGATGGATTTGTGAATATTGAACCAGCCCTGTAACCCAGGAAAGAATCCCACTTGATCATGGTGAATAATTCTTTTTATATGCTGTTGAATTTGATATGCTAGTATCTTGTTGAGAATTTTTGCAACTGTATTAATCAACGATATTGGTCTGTACTTCTCTTTTTAGCTGGGTCTTTGTTGGGCTTGGGAATCAAAGTGATGCTGGCTTTGTAGAATGAGTCTGGAAGTTTTCCTTGCATCTATTATTTTTTGGAACACCTTGAGAAGAATGGGTATTTACTCTGAATTCAATGTCTGGTACAATTCCCCAGGGAAGACATCTGCCCCTGGGATCTAATTTTTTGGGAGATTTTTGATAAGTGATTCAATTCCTTCACTAGTTATGGGCCTATTCAGATTTTCTATCTCTTCTCATTTGAATTTTGGTAGTGTGTGTGTGTGTGTGTGTGTGTGTGTGTATGGTGTTTATGAATTTGTCCACTTCTTCTAGGTTGTCCAGTTGTTGGCATATAGTTTTTCATTGTATTCCTTGATAATTGCTTGCATTTCTGATGTATTGGTTGTAATAGATCAATTTTCATTGGTGATTTTGTCTATTTGAGTGCTCTTTTCTTTTTGAGAAACATGGCTAGAGGTTTGTCAATTTTGTTTATTTTTTCAAAAACCAACTCTTGGTTTCATTGATCTGTTCAACTGGTTTTTATTTTTTATTTTTTTGGATTCTCTATTGTTTATTTCTGCCCTGATTTTTATTATTTCTCTTCTTCTGCTTGGTTTGGGGTGTTCTTGCTGCCCTGCTTCTAATTCCTTTAGGTGGGCTGTTAGATTTTGCACTTGAGCTTTTTCTTGTTTCTTGAAATAGACATGGATTACAATGTATTTTCCTCTTAGGACTACCTTTGTTGCATCCCAAAAAATTTGGATTGTTGTATTTTCATTTTCATTTGTTTCCATATTTTTTTCTTATTATAGGCCAATTATTTTTCCTCTTCTTCTTTTTTTTTTTACAAATAGTTTATTGTCAAGTTGGTTTCCATATAACACCCAGTGCTCATCCCCACAAGTGCCCCCCTCCATGCCCATCTCCTCACCCCCATCCATCAGTCCTCAGTTTGTTCTCATCATTCAAGAGCCTTTCATGGTTTGCCTCCCACTCCCACCCCCGCACCGGCCTCTCTGGATGGCAATCACAGCAAGGAAGTGGCAATGTTTGCAGCTCCTGCCATGAGAAATGAAAACTGGTATCTCCTTCTGCTACTATTGGCTCATGTTGGATATAAGCCTACTGGTATTGACCAGGCCTCACAATATTCCATATCAGACCCATATTCTAAACACAGATACCTCATAAGGAAAAGCATATTCCTGCCTTTACAAAAGAGATTCTAGATGAAAGCTCTCTGGGTGATTGTCAAAAGGCTCTTCCTATGGGCCTTGCAGATCCGAGACTTAGGGGGTTAAGAACAAAAGAATTACAATTGAGCCTGGCCCTGAGACCAAGGGCCTATTTTGGAGTTAAGAGCAAAACATAATTACCACATATATCTTTGCTAATTGGTGAAAACATAACAGTCCCTTCCTCAAGGCCTACTTTCCACAAACACCCTCTCTTACACTGGCAGCTGGGATGAGGATAGATAAGAGTAGCTAAAACATAACCCAGGGGCAGATGACTGACCCATTCAGGACCCCCATGATAGTCTCCACAAACAAACCAATTCAGAAACATTCATCCTCTTGAGAGCCAGACAAAATACTCCTATCTATATACAATTTGACGTATATGTTATCCTGTTTTTCACTAAGAACATTCTGTTATTTCCTTGGTCGGAATAATTCTGCAATTCATATCACAAAAAGCCACCCATTGTAAGAAATTCCTTTCTATGACTTCATCTTGTTGCTGGACTTTTAAATAAAGACAAAAAAACCGACAGGACAGAGATGCCTGCTTGGTGATAAGAAAGAATCTCGGGGCTGTCTCACTCTCTCGCCGACACCGTCCATCCTTCAGGGACCCCTGGACCTGCTGGAGCCAGCTCGGCCTCCAACAATTTCCTCCCTTCTTCTCCCCCATGGTCCTCCTATACGTGCAAACATATGATATTTGTCCTTCTCTGCCTGACTTATTTCACTCAGCATAACACCCTCAAGGTCCATCCATGTTGCTACACATGGCCAGATTTCATTCTTTCTCATTGCCATGTAGTATTCCATCATATAGATAAATCACATCTTCTTGATCCATTCGTCCGTTGATGGACACTTGGGTTCTTTCCATGTTTTAGCTATTGTTAAGAGTACTGCTATGAACACTGAGGTACATGTGCTCCTATTCATTAGCATTTCTGTATCCCTTGGGTAATTTCCTAGCAGTGCTATTGCTGGGTCATAGGGGAGTTCTAGTGTTAATTTTCTGAGGAACCTCCACACTGTTTTCCAGAGAGGTTGCACCAGTTTACATTCCCACCAACAGTGTAGGAGGGTGCCCGATTCTCCACATCCTCGCCAGCATCTAGAGTTCTCTAATTTGCTCATTTTAGCCACTCTGACTGTCGTGAGGTGGTATCTCAGTGTGGTTTTGATTTGTATTTCCCTGATGAGGAGGTATGCTGAGCATCGTTTCATGTATCTGTGGCCATCTGGATGTCCTCTTTGGAGAAGTGTCTGTTCATATCTTCTGCCCATTTCTTCACTGGTTTGTTTGTTTTTCGGGTGTGGAGTTTGGTGAGTTCCTTTTAGATATTGGACACTAACCCTTTATCTAATATGTCATTTGCAACTATCTTTTCCCTTTTCATCAGTTGTGTATTAGTTTTATGGATTGTTTCCATTGCCAAGCAGAAGCTTTTTATCTTGATGAGATCCCAGTAGTTCATTTTTACACTTGATTCCCTTGCCTTTGGGGATGTAACAAGGAAGAAATTGCTGTGGTTGAGGTCAAAGATGTTTTTTCCTGCTTTCTCTTCTAGGGTTTTGATGGCTTCCTGTCTCACATTCAGACCCTTTATCCAAGTTGTGTTCATTATTGTGTACGGTGTGAGAAAATGATTTAATTTCATTCGTCTCCATGTTGCTATCCAGTTCTCCCAGCACCATCTGTTAAAGAGGCTGTCTTTTCTCCATTAAATACTTTTTCCTGCTTTGTCGAAGATTAGTTGGCCATAAATTTGTGGGTCCAGTTCTGAGTTTTTTATTCTATTCCACTGCTCTATGACTCTGTTTTTGTGCCAATAACATACTGTCTTGATGATAACAGCCTTTTAGTAGAGGATTTTGATGCCTCGCGTTTTGGGTTCTTCTTCAATATTACTTTGGCTATTCGGGGTCTTTTGTGGTTCCATATACATTTTAGGATAGTTTGTTTTAGTTTTGATAAGAATGCTGCTGCAATTTTGATTGGGATTTCATTGAATGTGTAGATTGCTTTGTGTAGTAATGACATTTTAACAACACTTATTCTTCTGATCCATGAGCATGGAATGTTTTTCCATTTCGTTGTGTCTTCTTCAATTTCCTTCATAAGTTTTCTATAGTTTTCATCATACAGATCTCCTATATCTTTGGTTAGGTTTATTCCTAGATACTTTATGGATTTTTGTACAATTGTGAATGGGATCAGTTTCTTGATTTCTCTTTCTGTTGCTTCATTATTGGTATATAAAAATGCAACCGAATTCTGTACGTTGATTTTGTATCCTGCAACTTTGGTGAATTCATGGATCAGTTCTAGTAGGCTTCTGGTGGAGTATGTCGGGTTTTCTATGTAGACTATCATGTCGTCTGCAAAAAGTGAACGTTTGACTTCTTCTTTGCCAGTTCTGATGCGTTTGATTTCCTTTTGTTGTCTAATGGCTGATGCTAAGACTTCCAGCACTATGTTAAACAACAGTGGTGAGAGTGGACATCCCTGTCGTATTCCTGATCTCAGGGCGAAAGTACTCATTTTTTCCCTGTTGAGGATGATAGGTGAGGGCTTCTCATAGATGGCTTTTATGATGTTTAAGTAAGTTCCTTCTATCCCGACTTTCTGGAGGGTGTTTATTAAGAAGGATGTGGTATTTTGTCAAATGCTTTTTTGGCATCTATCGACAGGATCATATGGTTTTTATCTTTTCTTTTGTTGATGTGATGTGTCACATTGATTGATTTGCGAATATTGAACCAGCCCTGTAAGTCAGGACTGAATCCCACTTGATCATGGTGGATAATTCTTTTTATGTGCTGTTGCATTCGATTTGCAAGTATCTTGTTGATGATTTTTGCATCCGTATTTATGACGGATATAGGCCTGTAGTTCTCTTTTTTGCTGGGTCTCTGTCTGGCTTGGGATTCAAAGTCATGCTGGCTTCATAAAATGAGTCTGGATGGGTTCCTTCAATTTCTATTTTTTAGAATAGCTTGAGAAAAATGGGTACTAATTCTGTTTTAAATGTCTGGTAGAATTTCCTAGGGAAGCCATCTGGACCAGGGCTCTTAATTGTTGGGAGATATTTGATAACTGATTCAATTTCTTCACTAGTTATGGGTCTGTCCAGAATTTCTATCTCTTCCTGTGTGAATTTTGGGAGTGAGTGTGTGTTTTGGAATTTTTCCATTACTTCTAAGTTGTCTAGTTTGTTGGAATATAATTTTTCGTAGTATTCCATGATAATTGCTTGTATTTCTGAGGGGTTGTTTGTAATAAGTCCGTTTTCATTCATGATTTTGTCTATTTGAATGTTCTCTCTTTTCTTTTTGACAAACCTGGCTAGAGGTTTGTCAATTTTGTTTATTTTTTCAAAAAATCTACTCTTCCTTTCATGGATCTGTTCAACTTTTTTTTTTTGTTTCTATATTGTATCTTTCTGCCTTGATCTTTATTATCTCTCTTGAACTGAGTTTGGGTGCTCCTGTTGCTCTCCCTCTAGTTCCTCTAGGTGCACTGTTAGATTCTGTCCTTGTCCTTGTTCTAATTTCTTGAAATAGGTCTGGAGTGCAATGTACTTTCCTCTTAGAGCTGCCATTGTCGCATCCTACAGATGTTGAATTGTTGTAATTTCATTTTCATCTGTTTCCATATTTTTTTTTTATTTTCTTCTCTAATTGCCTGATTGGCCCATTCGTTCTTTAGTAGGGTGTTCTTTAACCTCCATGTTTTGGGAGTTTTTCCAGACTTCTTCCTGTGATTGATTTCAAGTTTCATAGCATTGTGATCTGAAAGTGTGCATGGTATGATATCAATTCTTTTATATTTATTGAGGGCTGCTTTATGTCCCAGTATGTGATCTATCTTGGAGAATGTGCCATGTGCGTTAGAAAAGAAAGTAAATTCCATGGCCTCAGGATGTAGCATTCTAAATATATCTGTCAAATTCATGTGGTCCAATGTGTCATTCAAGTCCATTGTGTATTTAGTGATTTTCTGTCCAGTTGATCTATCCATTGTTGTGAGTGGATATTAGACTCCCCTGCTATTAGCACATTCTTATCCATAAGATTGTTTCTGTTTGTGATTAATTGTTTTATATATTTAGGTGCTGCCTTATTCAGTGAATAGACATTTGTAATTGTTATGTCTTCCTGATGGATAGACCCTGTAATTATTATATAAGGTCCTTCTTCATCCCTTGTTACTGTCTTTACTTTAAAGTCCAGTTTGTCTGATATAAGTATAGCTACTGCAGCTTTCTTTTGACTTCCAGTAGTATGATAGGTATTTCTCCAACCCCTTACTTTCAAATCTGAAGGTGTCCTCCAGACTAAAGTGAGGGTCTTGTAGACAGCAAATTGATAGATTTTATTTTTTTATCCATTTTGCTACCCTATGTCTTTTGATTGGAGCATTCAGCCCATTTACGTTGAGTGTTATTATTGAAATATGTGGGTTTAGAGTCATTGTGTCCTTTGTGGCATTCGTCTTTGTGGTGGTGTCTCTGGTATCTTTTTTCCTTGCAAAATTTCCCTCAGAGCGTCACCCTCAGGATTTCTTGTAGGGCTGGCTTAATAGTGACAAATTCTTTCAATTTCTGTTTATTTGGAAAGACTTTTATCTCTCCTCTTATTCTGAATGACAGGCTTGCTGGGTAGAGGATTTTTGGCTGAATATTTTTTCTGTTCATCACATTGCAAATTTCTTGCCATTTCTTTCTGGCCTGCCAAGTTTCAGTAGATAGGTCTGTCACCACTATGATAGGTTTCTCTTTGTATATTAGGAACCTTTTATCCCTAGCTGCTTTCAGAATTCTCTCTGTCCTTATATTTTGCCAGTTTCAGTATGATATGTCTTGCAGAAAATCGATTCAAGTTACGTCTGAAGGGAGTTCTCTGTGACTTTTGAATTTCAATGTCTATTTTTCCCCCAGGTTGGGGAAGTTCTGTGCTATAATTTGTTCGAGGACTCTTTCAGCACCTTTCCCTCTCTCTTTCTCTTCTGGAATTCCTATGATATGGATATTGTTCCGTTTGATTTATCGCTAAGCGCTTTTACTCTCCTTTCATGTTCCTGGATCAGTTTTTCTCTCTTTTTCTCAGCTTTCTCTTTTCTATAATGGTGTCTTCTAAATCACTTATTATCCTTTCTGCCTCTTCAATCCGTGCATTGGATGCCTCCATTTTATTATGTATCTCATTTAGAGCATTTTTTAATTCATCAAAACTATTTTTAATCTCCATAGTCTTAGTAGCCATAGTTTCTCTGATGTCCTCCATGCCTTTTTCAAGCCCAGGATTAATTTTATGACTATTGTTCTAAATTCTTGTTCAGTTATGTTGCTTATATATCTTTTGAGCAGTTCTTTAGCTGTTATTTCTCCCTGGAATTTCTTTGGAGGAGAGTTATTTTGTTTTGTCATTTTGATTAGCTTTCTATCCTTTGTTAGTTTTAAAAGCTTGCTATGCACTCTGCCCCTGTGGGTGCTGCTGTTTAAAGAGGGCTATATGACTGTCCAAGGCTTGTTTGTTCAGGAAGGGTTCTTTTAATGATGTCTCTTGGTCTCTTTTGTTGAGACTTTGGTAATTTTATGTCCCTACTCATAGTGGTATTTTGGATTCTCCACCATGTGTACTTCACTTGTTTCTTGATGGATCCCTGGAAAAGAAAACAGACAGACACCCATACAGGGAACTAAGGTACACAAATGCACAGACAAATCCAACAAACAAGCAAACTCAAAGGGAAAAAGAAAAGAAAAAAGGAAGGGACAAAAAACAAAACAAAACAAAAAATTTAAAAAAAGGAAGTGTGGAAGACAAATAATAAAAATAAAAAATAATAAAAAATTTAAAAAAGGAGAAAAGAAAAGAAAAATAATAAAACCAAAAGACAATGGACAGTCTAAAGACATAAAACCAGAATTCCCAACTACAAATAAAGAGCCAGGTGTATGTAGTGCTGATGGAGGATTATATACAAAGAGAGTAATGACTGGGCAGGGAGGAAGCAAAATTGGAAATGACATGACCAAGCAGAGAGACTAAGAGGCTTGATTCAGAGGGTAAAATTATATAATATGTTTAGAGGTGATGAGAAAGAAATGAAAATGTTACTCAGAGAAACTATGTAGTCTGAATACTCCAGAGAGAGAGAAATAAAAAGGTAGCGGTGGAGGTGTAAAATGTACATCTAAAGAATGGATTAAATGTGACTATTTAATCAAATCAGTGACCAGAGTGCCCCGACCAACAGAGTGGAGGGTTACTAATGAGAAAAGGAAGAATATATCTGAATAGAAAGAATTATCTAGGATTAATCATGGCAGTGCTTCAATGTTGGTCTTGCCCTGTGCTCAGGAAAAAAAAAAAAAAAAAAAAAAAAGCTCTCTGGCAGGGATGGGCATGGTTTGGTGTAGGTAGTTTTTAGCCTCCACTGCATCCCAGCCAGAGGTGACTCCCTGAGGCCTAGCCTTGGTGGTTGTGGGGAGAAAAATGGCTAGGACCCAGTCTCTTCTGGAACCAAGCATTCCAAATCACTCCTTTGGGTCTGATCTCCCTGTGCTACTGGCGTAGCCAAGTTGGGTTGAGTTATATGCCCCTAGCCCTGACTGGTTTCCAGGTCCCAGTCGCGCACTTTATTGGTAGTGCCCAAAACACAGTCCCGCAGGTCGCAGGTCGGTGCTTCCCAGCTGCAGGGGGTAGAGTTGGGGAGGCAGATGCACTCTGCATCTGTGAGTGCAGCCTCAGATCCAGCGGGATCAAGTGGTGGCACAACTTGGGATCCACCGCCTCTGCGCAGCTGCTGGGGCAAGTACCGGGAACTCAGCCCGGGCCTGCCGCCTCTGGGCTGCCAGGGGTCAATCCTGGGGAAAGCAGCCTCAGACCTGCAGCATTCACACTGCAGAGATGTTGCTGGGAGTGCAGCAGAGCAGTTTTTCCTGCCACCCTCTATGACCGGGGGCACCTAGTTCAAAGTCAGCACCCCAAATAGAACTATGAACACTCTTTTTCCAAGCCAAGGTTTTTCTCTTCTCCAGGGACAGTTCTATGAGCAGTTTCAGCTTCACTTTCTTTTCCCCTCTACTCACCTTGAGCCAGCCTGGCTCCCTCCCCTCCCTCCCTATCTCTGGCCCTGGCCCGCTTTTATCTTCCCCAGTTCACAGTCACACACTTATGAGGTTACCTTCCTAGTGTGCTCTATCTCTTTTTCTTCCCAAACTCCTGTGGCTCAGTGTCCTATGGCTTTAGGCCTTCTCTGTTGGAGAGATGGGTGCTAGCGAAATGCATGGAGCTCCCTACTTCTCTGCCATCTTGCCGCAGAGAGAATTCTACAAAATATTTAAAGAAGAGTCAATACTTACTCTCAAACTATTCCTAAAAATAGAAAGGGAAGGAAATCTTCCAAATTAATTCTCTGAGGCCAGCATTAAATCTGATCCCAAGACCAGATAAAGAGTCCACTAAAAAAGAGAACTACAGGCCAATATCCCTGTTAAACCTAGATGCAAAAATTCTCAATAAAATACAGACATCTAAATATGAACACTATATTTAAAAAAATTATTCACCACAATCAAGTGGGCTTTCTTCCTGGGCTGTTAGGGTGGCTCCATATTCACAAATCAACATGATACACCACGTCAATAAAAGAAAGGATAGGAACTGTAAGATCCTTTCAATAGATGCAGAAAAAGCATTTGACAAAGTACAACATACATTCCATGATAAAAGTCCTCAACAAAATAGGTTTAGTGATAAAACACTTCAACATAATAAAGGGTATCTATGAAAAACCTCACAGCTAATGTCATCCTCAATGGGGAAAACTCAATAGCTTTGCCATATCTTTTTTAATCTTTTTATTTTTAATAATCTATGTCTTTGTACTTAAAGTGAGTTTCTTGTAAGTAATATATAGTCAGGTCCTGTTTCTTGAAACCATGTTATAATTTGGCTTTTTATTGGTGTATTAATACCATGTCATTTCATATACTTACTGATATGGTCAGATTTCAGTTTACCATTTTGGATTTTTTTCTGTCCATCCCATTTGTTATTTGTTCATTTTTACCTGTTTTTTTAATATTTATTTTTTAAGGTTTTCATCTTATGTCCATTATATGCTTATTTTTTTATTTTACTATTCATTCATTCATTTATAATATACCTCCTTAACTTATTACAGTCAACCTTCAAGTAATATTTTACCACTTTATTTATAATGTCTGATGTTTCAACAGCTTAATTATCTTTGTCTTCTTCTGAACACTGTGCTATTACCGTCATACAATTTATTTTTTATATGTAGTATAAACTCTACCTTATACCATTAATGATTTGTGCTTTGAGTAAATTTTATTTAAAATATTTATCAATGAGTATAAATTATCTTATATATTTACCCACATATTTACTCTTTTGGGGATTCTTTATTCTTTAGCATAGATCCATCTGGCATTATTTTCCTTCTTCTTGAAGAACTTCCTTTAATAGTTCTTTGTACCATGAATCTCTGTTGATGAACTTACTCTAGCACAATTTAGCTTTACTTCTAAGATATAGCACTTGTGGAATTCTGTACTGAGGGACCTCATGTATTAAAAAAGTTTTCTCCGTGATGGATACTGAAAAGTTAAACTACTTTCAGTTCTGTATGAGCTTGGGAATTGTTCATCTTACAATTGTGTGGTAATTATTCTTTCCCAAGTTTTTTGTTTGTTCCTTTCCGTCTTACTTTGTCAGATTTCACCCTCCGTTTGCATAGATTGGCATGCAATAAAGATACCCATGTAGATTTCTAAAGCTCTTTCTCTTCATGGGTCTCTCTTTAGGGGATTCTGCCTCTTAAATTATAAACACCTTTGCCTCCACAACCCCATTGTTTATTTACTTAGTAATGAAGATTGTGGAATGTTTTTGGATGTTTTTCCTTCTTGATCTGTAGTTTAAAAATTACTCCCAGCAGAAAACCTGGGTGGTTCAGTGGTTCATTGTATTAAGCATTAACTCCTGATTTTGGCTCAGGTCATGATCTCATTGTTTGTGAGTTTGAGCCCCAAGTCAGGTTCTGTGCTGTCAGCACAGAACTTTCTTGGGATTCTCTCTCTGTCTCTCTCTCTCTCTGTCTCTCTCTCTCTCCTTTTTCTCTCTCTTTTTCATTCTGCCCCTAATCCACTCATGCTCTCTTTCTTTTCCTCCAAATAAAAAAACTAAAAACAACGACAACAACAACAACAACCAACATTATTTCCAGCAAAATTTTTGATGAGGCCATCCATTTCCCTTGGTATTTCCATGACATTTTTGTAGTATAAAAGTGACTATTGTTTTTTGTAGAAGCTAAAACAAAGTATAATCAGATCTGAGAACAGAAAAAACAAACTGATGGTTCCCAGAGGGCAGGGGTATGGAGGATGGGCAAAATGGGTGAAGGGCAGTGGAGGTACATGTTTCCAGTTATGGAATGAATTAGTCATGGGAATAAAAGGAATAAGGAATAAAGGAATTGTATTATGTATTATGTACATAAGGAATAAATAAGGAATGCATAAGGAATAAAATCAATGATATTGTAATAATGTTGATGACAAATGGTAGTTACACTTATGGTGAGTACAGCATAATGTTTAAAATTGTCAAATTCCTATGTTGTACACCTGGATCAATATATTATAAAATTATGTGTCAACTAAACTCAAATAAAAATTAATAAAATAAAATAAGATGACTAAATACATATGATTTTACTCCAGGGTACCATTCTGTCCCATTGGCTTATTTGTCAATGATCTGCTGGAATAAGATAATGGTATAAATTTCTGTAGCTTTATATTAACTCTTGAAATATTGTAGTGTAATCCTCCAATTTTTTCTTCTTTAGATATATCATGTCTATTTTAAGCCCTTTGAATTTCTATATAAATTTTATTTTTAATTAAATTTTAGTCAATTAACATACAGTGCAATATTGGTTTCAGGAGTAGAAGTTAGTGATTCATCACTTCCATACATCACCCAGTGCTCATCACAAGTGCCCTCCTTAATACCCATTACCCATCTAGCACATCTCCCACCCACCTCCCTCCATAACCCTTAGTTTCTTCTCTATCATTGAGTCCCTTATGGTTTGTTTCTCTCTCTTTTATTCCTCCCTTTCCCATATGTTCATCTGTTTTTTTTTCCTTAAATTCCATATATGAGTGAATTATTATATGGTGTTTATCTTCGATTTATTTTGCTTAGCATAATACATTCTAACTCCATCCATGTGATTGCAAAGGACAAGACTTCATTCTTTTTGATGGCTTAATAATATTTTTACATATATATGTATCTGTTAGCCATCTGGATGTCTTTTTTGGGAAAGTGTTTATTCATGTCTTCTTCCCATGTCTTACTGGTTTTTTGTTTTTTGGGTGTTAAGTTTGATAATTTTTTTATAGATTTTAGACCCTGACCCTTGATCAGATATGTTCTTTGAAAATATCTACTTGCATTCTGTAGGCTCTCTTTTAGTTTTCTTGATTATTTTCTTCACTGTGCAAAAGCTATTTATCTTGATGAAGTCCCAATAGTTCATGCTTGCTTTTGTTCCCCTTGCCTTCAGCAAAGTATCTGGTAAAAAGTTGCTCTGGCTTAGGTCAAGAGGTTGCTGCCTGTGTTTTTCTACAGGATTTTGAGAGTTTCCTGTCCACATTTAGGTATTTTATACATTTTGAATTTGTTTTTAGTATGGTGAATGAAATGGTAGTTTCATTCTTCTGCATGTCACTGTCCAGTTTTTCCAACATCATTTGTTCAACAGACTGTCTTTTTTCCATTAGTTATTCTTTCCCACTTTGCCAAAGATTATTTACTTATATAGATGTGAGGCCATTTCTAAACGTTTTTATTCTTTTCCATTGATCTATGTGTCTGTTTTTGTGCCATACCATACTGTCTTGATGACTTCAGCTTTGTAATACAACTTGAAATCTGGAATCATCATGCCGCCAGTTTTGTTTTTCTTTTTCAGGATTACTTTGGCCCTTTGGTGTCTTTTGTCTTTACATACAAATTTTAGAATTGATTTTTCTAGCTCTGCAGAAAAGTACGTGTGGTATTTTAATAGGGATTGCATTAAATGTGTAGATTACTTTGGAGAGTATAGACATTTTAACAATGTTTGTTCATCCAATCCATGAGCATGGAATGCTTTTCCATTTTAGGTCCTGTTTAATATCTTTCATAAGTGTTCTGTAGTTTTAAAAGAATAGATCTTTTACTTCTGTAGTTAAGTTTATTCTAGATATTTGTTTTTGGTGCAATTGAAAATTGGATCAATTCCTCCATTCATTATTTGTGTATAGAAATACCTGTACATTGACTTTATATCCTGAGACTTTGCTTAGTTCATGTATCAGTTCTAGCAGTATTTTGGTGGAAATTTTTGGGTTCTCTACATAGAGTATCATGTCATCTGCAAATAGTGAAAGATTGACTCCTTCATTGCTAATTTGTAAGCCCTTTATTTCTTTTTGGTGCCTGAATACTGACGCTAAGACTTCCATTGTTATGTTACATAGTATTAGTGAAGAGTGCACACTTTTGTATTTTTCCTGACTGTAGAAGAAAGGCTTTCAGTTTTTCTCGATTGAGGATTATATTAGCTATGACTCTTTCATATATGGCCTTGATTGTGTTGAGGTATGTTCCTTCTATCTTTGCTTTGTTGAAGATTTTTTATCAAGAATGGATGCTGTATTTTGTCAAATGCTTTTGCTGAATCTATTGAAAGGATCATACGGTTCTTATCCTTTATTTTATTAAGGTGGTTAATCACATTGTTTGTTTTGTAAATATTGAACCAGTCTGGCAGTCCAGGAATAAATCCCACTTGATTATGTTGAATAATTCTTTAATATACTGTTGAATTCGATTTTCTAGTATCTTCTTGAGAATTTTTGCATCCATGTTCATTAGGGATATTGGCTTGTAACTCTCCTTGTTAGTGGGATTTTTGCCTGGTTTTGGAATCAAGGTAATGCTGGCTTTGGAGAATGAGTATGGAAGTTTTTCTTCCATTTCTATTTTTTGGAAGCGTATGCAAAGATAGGTATTAACTGTCTTTTAAATATCTGGTAGAATTTCCCTGGGAAGCCATCTGGCCCAGGACTCTTGTTTTTTGGGAGATTTTTGATTACAGATTCCACTTTTTGGCTGGTCATGGTTCTCTTCAAATTTTCTATTTCTTCCTGTTTCAGTTTTGATAGTGTGTGAGGTTCTGGGAATTTGTCCATTACTTCTATATTACCCAGTTTGTTGGCATACAATCTTTCATAGCATTCTCTTATAATTGTTTTTCAGTGGTGTTGGTTGTGATCTCTCTTCTTCCATTTGTGATTTTATCTATTTGGGTCCTGTCTCTTCATTTTGAAAAGTCTGACAAGACATTTATCAATTTTGTTTATTCTTTTAAGAACCATCTCTTAGTTTTGTTGATCTGTTCTACTATCTTTTTGTTGTTGTTTTTTCTATAACATTTATTTCTTCTCTAATCTTTATTATTTCCCTTGTTTTGCTGACTTTAGGCTTTGTTTACTGTTCCTTTTCTAGTAAATTTAAACGTAAGGTTAGGTTGTGTGTTTGGGACCTTTCTTGCCTGAATTGCAATATATTTTCCTCTTAAGACTGCCTTTGCTGCATCCCAAAGGTTTTGGACTGTTGTGCTTTCATTTGCATTTGCTTCTATGTATTTTTTTTTTTTTTTTACTTCCCTAACTTCCATGTCAGCCCATTCATTCTTTGTGTTTTAACCTTCATGTGTTTGAGGGCTTTCCAAATTTTTTCTTGTTGTTGACTTGAATTTTCATAGCGTTGTTATCCAAAAATATGCATAATAAGATCTTAATTTTTTTTGAAGTTGTTGAGTGCTGATTAGTGGCCCAGTATGTGGTCTATTCTGGACAAAGTTCCATGTGCATTCAAGAAGAATGATGCTTTAGGCTGATATGTTCTGAATATATCAGTTAGATCCATCCAATCTAGTGTGTCATACAAAGCCATTGTTTCCTTGTCGATTTTCTGCTTAGATGATCTGCCTTTTTCTGTAAGTGAGGTGCTAAAGTCTCCTACTATAATGGTATTATTACCAATGTGTTGCCTTGTTTGTGATTAATTGATTTATACTTTTGAGTGTTCTGGGTTGGGGGTGTAAATATTTACATTTGCTAGATCCTCTTGATGGATAGACCCATCATTTATGATATAATGCCTTATTTCCTCTCTTGTTACAGTCTTTGTTTTAAAATCCAGTAGGTTTGCCCCCATATCTCTCACGGAGAAGACCTGAAGCCATAGAAACACTTACAGAATTCAGGAGTTTGGGAGGAAAAGGAGAGAGTCCACTGAGAAAACTTTCTAATGTGAGTGCTAACTGGGGAAGATAAAATCGGGCTGAGACCACAGACACAGAGGGATGGGGGCGATCCCCCTCTGCAGGAGTTAGAGGGTAAAGAGAGAGGTCAAAACTGCTCAAGACACGGTCCCTTTCGCTGGGGAACAGAGAAACCTCCGCTCGGGACACAGAAGGATCCGGTCTCCTGCTCTCCAGCTGACTCTAGGTGGGACGCACTCGTCCCAGGCTGTCCCCAGGAAAACAACTCCCTGCGCGCCATTTCGACCTGGAGGTGCCACGCGGCAACCGCGCCTTTGTGCTTCTGGCTCCGATGGATCCCTAGAGGGGAGGCAAAGGGCTTAAAACTGGGAGATTAGCTCACGAGTTTGTGTTTCGGGTGACGAGACACAGAGGGATCCGGTTTCCCACTCTCCAGCTGACCCTAGGCAGGATGCACTCATCTTAAGTGACCCCCAGATAAAACTGCTCCTAACTCACCAACCCGACCTGGAGGAGACAGGAGAATCGGCTTCTGGATCAAACCCCAGGGGGAAGGCAAGAGGCTACCTTTTCATCTCTTTCTCTCAGGAGAAATCAGACTATATAATTCTCTGGATAACACCATCGTCTTTCTCTCACCTCTTCAACCATATTCCACTCTTTGAAAAAAGCTTCTTATCACTTCTGGCTGTTCATTTCATTTCCAGTTTTAACTCATCCCCGCCCTGTCTACTCTCTTTCTCTATGCTCTTCAACCAGCTATGCATACACCCAGCTATTAAATTGTAGCTAGGAAATCTGGTTATATGCTTTAAACTGTTCTTTGTCTTTTGGGTTTCTAATTTTTTCCTTTTCTTTTCTTCTCTTTGACTTTTTTATGTATTTTTATGTTCTATCATTCGCCTTCTCTCCTCCCTCTTTTCCCTTTACTTTTCCGTTTTCCATTTCGGTTTGTGTTTTGGTTGGATTTGTCTGTGCTTTTGTGTGCCTCTGTTCCCTGTTTGTTTGTCTGTCTGTTTTCTTCTCCAGGGCTACCTCAAGAAACAAACCAAAGTACACATGGGGGAGAATCCCAAATACCACTACAAGTAAGAAAATAACCAAGGTCTCAACAAGAGAGACCAAGAGATATCATTCAAAGAACACTTTCTGAAAGGATAGGCCCTGGACAATCAAAGAGCTTTCTTGGGTACAGCAGCGCTCACAGGTGCAGAGAGCATAACAAGTTTTTAAAACTAACAAGAGATAAAAAGCTAACCAAAATGACAAAACAAAAAAGCTATCCTACAAAAAAATTCCGGGAAGAACTGACAGCTAAAGAACTGCTCAAAAAAGATATAAGCAACATAACTGAACAAGAATTTAGAAAAATAGTCATAAGATTAATTGCTGGGTTTGAAAAAATCATGGAAGACTTTAGAGAAACTATTGCTACAAAGACTATGGAGCTCAAAACTACTTCTGATGAATTAAAAAATGCTATAAATGAGATACATAATAAAATGGAGGTGTCCAATGCACGATGGAAGAGGCAGAAAGGAAAATAAGTGATTTTAAAAACACAATTATAGAAAAATAGGAAGCTGAGAAAAAGAGAGATAAACTGATCCAGGAACATGAAAGAAGTTTCGAGAGCTCAGAGATACAATAAAAAAAAAAAACCAATATCCACATCATAGAAATCTCAGAAGAGGAAGAGAGAGGGAAAGGTGCTAAAGGAGTCCTTGAACAAATTATAGCAGAGAACTTCTCCAACATGGGGAAGGAAGTAGATGTTGAAATTCAAGAGGTACAGAGAACTCCCCTCAAACGTTATCTTGAATTGATCTTCTGTACGACACATCATAGTGAAACTGGGAAAATATAAGGACAAGGAGAGAATTTTGTAGCAGATAGGGAGAAAAGGGTCCTAACATACAAACGGGGACCAATGAGAGTGGTGACAGACCTATTTACTGAAGCTTGGCAGGCCTGAAAGGAATGGCAGGAAATTGTCAATGTGACGAACAGAAAAAATATGCAGCCAAGAATCCTCTATCCAGTAAGCCTGTCATTCAGAATAGAGGGAGAGATAAAAGTCTTCCCAAATAAACAAAAATTGAAAGGATTTATCACCACTAAGCCAACTCTACAAGAAATTCTGAGGGGGACTCTCTGAGGGAAACGTTGCAAGAAAAGCAAGATGCTAGGGACACCACAAACATGAATCCCACAAATGACACAATGCCTCTAAACCCATATATTTCAATAATAACACTGAATGTAAACGGACTAAAGGCTCCAAACAAAAGACATAGGGTAGCAGAATGGATTAAAAAAACGAAATCCATCTATTTGCTGTCTACGAGAAACTCACTTTAGACAGGAGGACACCCACAGATTGAAAGTAAGGGGATGGAGAAATATCTATCATGCTACAGGAAGTCAAAAAAAGCTGGAGTAGCCATACTTATCAGACAAACTCGATGTTAAAGGAAGAGAGTAACAAGAGTTGAAGAAGGGCATTGTATAATAATTAAATGGTCTACCCATCAAGAAAAGCTAACAAATATAAATGTCTACCAACCAAAAATGGGAGCACCTAAATACATAAAATAATTAACCACAAACAGAAACAGACTTATCAATAAGAATCTGCTAAGAGCACGGGACTTTAATACTCCACTTATGGCAATGGACAGATCAACTAGACAGAAAATCAATGAAGACAGAATGGACTTGAATGACACATTGGACCAGATGTAATGACAGATATATTCAGAACTCTACATCCTGAAGCTATGGAATTCACATTCTTCTCAAGTGTGCATGGCACATTCTCCAAGATAGATCCCATACTGGGACATAAAGCAGCCCTCAATAAATATAAAAGAATTGAGATCATACCATGCATATTTTCAGATCACAATGTTATGAAACTCGAAATCAGTCACAGGAAGAAGTCTGGAAAGCCCCCAAAAACATGGAAGCTAAAAAACTTCTACTAAAGAATGAATGGGCCAATCAGGCAATTAGAGAAGAAATTTTAAAAAATATATGGAAATAAATGAAAATGAGAACACAACAATCCAAACTCTATGGGATGCGGTGAAAGCAGTCCTAAGAGGAATGTACATTGCACTCCAGGCCTATTTCAAGAAATTAGAAAAAGCACAAGTACAAATTCTAACAGCACACCTAAAGAAACTAGAGGGAGAGAAACAAGAGCACTCCAAACCCAGTAGGGGAAGAGAAATAATAAAAATCAGGTCAGAAATAAACAAATAGACACCAAAGAAACAGTTGAACTAATCCATGAAACCAAGAGTTGGTTCTTTGAAAAAATAAACAAAATTGACAAACCTCTAGCCAGGCTTCTCAAAAACAAAAGAGAGAGCACCCAAATAGACAAAATCATGAATGAAAACGGACTTACTAGAGCCAACCCCTCAGAAATACAAGCAATTATCAGAGAATACTATGAAAACCTATATGCCAACAAAATGGACAACTTAGAAGAAATGGACAAATTCCTAACCACACTCACTACCAAAATCCACACCGGAAGAGATACAAAACCTAAACAGACCCATAACAAGTGAGGAAATAGAATAAGTTATCCAAAATCTCCCAACAAATATGCATCTGGGCCAGATGGCTTCCCTGGGGAATTCTACCAGACATTTAAAACAGAATTAAAACCCATTCTTCTCAAACTATTCAAAAAAATAGAAATGGAAGGAAAACTTCCGGACTCATTTTATGAACCCAGCATCACTTTGATTCCCAAGCCAGAGACACACCCAGCAAAAAAGGAAAACTACAGGCCAATGTCTTTGATGAATACAGATGCAAAAATCGTCAACAAGATCCTGGGAAATCGAATTCACTGCACATAAAAGAATTATCCACCAAGATAAAGTGGGATTCATTCCTGGGTTACAGGGCTGGTTCAATATTCACACATCAATCAATGTAATACATCATATCGACAAAAGAAAAGATAAAATCACATGATCGTATCAACAGATGCAGAAAAAGCATTTGACAAAATACAGCATCTCTTCTTAATAAAGACTCTCGAGAAAGTTGGGATAGAAGGAACTTATTTAAACATCATAAAAGCCAAATATGAGAAGCCCTCAGCTATCATCATCCTCAATGGGGAAAAACTGAGAGCATTCCCCCTGAGAACACGACAGGGATGTCCACGCTCGCCACTGTTGTTCAACATAGTGCTGGAAGTCCTAGCATCAGCCCTCAGACAACAAACGGAAATCAAAGGCATCAGAATTGGCAAAGAAGTCAAATTTTCACTCTTCGCAGACAACATGATTCTCTACATAGAAAACCCGACAGACTCCACCAGAAGCCTACTAGAACGAATACATGAATTCAGCAAAGTTGCAGGGTACAAAATCAACGTACAGAAATCAGTTGCATTTTTACACACCAACAATGAAGCATCAGAAAGAGAAATCAAGAAACTGATCCCCTTCACAATTGCACAAAAAAACATAAAGTACCTAGGAATAAACCAAACCAAGGATATAAGAGATCTCTATGATGAAAACTATAGAAAACTTATGAAGGAAATTGAAAAAGACACAAAGAAATGGAAAAAACATGACATGCTCATGGATTGGAAGAATATAGTTAAAATGTCATTACTAACCAAAGCAATCTACACATTCAATGCAATCCCAATCAAAATTGCATCACTATACTTCTCAAAACTAGAACAAACTATCCTAAAATTTGTATGGAACCACAAAAGACCCCGAATAGCCAAAGTAATATTGAAGAATAAAACCAAAACGGGAGGTATCACCATCCTAGATTTTAGCCTCTCCTACAAAGCTGTCATCATCAAGACAGTATGGTATTGGCACAAAAACAGACATATAGAGTCCAATGGAATAGAATTGGAACTCAGATTTGGACCCAAAAGTATACAGCCAACTAGTCTTTAACAAAGCAGGAAAGAATATCCAATGGGAAAAAAAAGCCTCTTTGGGGCGCCTGGGTGGCTTAGTCGGTTAAGCGTCCGACTTTTGCTTAGGTCATGATCTAGCGGTTCGTGGATTCGAGCCCCGCTTCGGGCTCTGTGCTGGCTGCCAGCTCAGAACCTGGAGCCTATTTCGGGGTCTGTGTCTCCCTGTGTCTCTGACCCTCCCCTGCTCACCCTGTCTCTCTCTCTGTCTCCTAGAAATAAAAAAAATAAATTAATTAAAAAAAAAGCCTCTTTAACAGATGGTGCTGGGAGAACTGGACAGAAACATGCAGAAGAATGAAACTAGATCATTTTCTCACACCATACACAAAAATAAACTCAAAATGGATACAGGACCTGAACATGAGACAGGCAACCATCAAAACCCTAGAGGAGAAAGCAAGAAACAACCTCCTTGACATCCACTGCAGCAATTTCTAATTTGACACATCCCCAAAAGCATAGGAATCAAGAGCAAAAATAAACTATTGGGACCTCATCAAGATTAAAAGCTTCTGCACCGCAAAGGAAGCAATCCATAAAACTAATAGGCAACCGACGGAATGGGAAAAGATAGTTGCAAATGAATATCAGATAAAGGGTTAAAATCCAAAATCTATAAGGAACCCACCCAACTCCACACCTGAAGAACAAAAAATCCAGTGAAGAAATGGGCAGAAGACATGAACATAAACTTCTCCAAAGAGGACATCCAGATGGCCAACAGACACATGAAACGATGCTCCACATCCCTTAATATCAGGGAAACACAAATAAAAACCACACTGAGATTCCACCCACGCCCATCAGAGTGGCGAAAATGAGCAAATCCGAGGACACTAGATGCTGGCGAGGAAGCGGAGAAATGGGCACCCTCCTACACTGTTGGTGGGAATGTAAACTGGTGCAACCCCTCTGGAAAATGGTGTGAAGGTTCCTCAAAGAATTAACACTAGAACCCTATGACCCAGCAATAGCACTCCTAGAAATTTACCCAAGGAACACAGGAGTGCTGATGCATAGGGGCACATGTACCCCAATTTTCATAGCAGCACTCTCAACAATAGCCAAAACATGGAAAGAGCCTAAGTGTCCAACAATGGACGAATGGATCAAGAAGATGTGGTTTATCTATACGATGGAATACTACATGGCAATGAAAAAGAATGACATCTGGCCATGTGTCGCAACATGGATGGACCTTGAGGGTGTTATGGTGAGTGAAATAAGTTCAGGCAGAGAAGGACAAATACCATATGTTTACACGTATAGGTGGATTAGGAGGAACTTAACGAGTACCGTGGGGGAGAAGAAGGGGGGAATTAGTGGTGGAGTGGGAGAGAGCAAACCATGAGAGACTCTTGAATGCTGAAAACAAAGTGAGGATTGATGGGGGCGGGGGAGCAGGAAGGGTGATGGGCATGGAGGAGGACACTTGTGAGGATGAGCACTGGGTGTTATATGGAAACCAACTTAACAACAAAATATTTGTATAAAAAATACATAAAATAAAATCCAGTTAGTTTGATATAAGTATGACTACTCCAGCTTTTTTTTACATCCATTGGCATGATAGATGGATCATCATCCCCTCACATTCAATCTTCAGTTGTCTTTAGGTCTAAAATGTGTGCATTGTAGGCAGGATATAGATATATCTTGTTCTCTTTATCCAAATTGATATCCTATGAATTTTGATTGCAGCATTTAGTCCATTTACATTCACAATGATTATTGAAATACATTAATTTAGTTGAATTGTATTGGCCTCAGAGTTGGTGTTCTGGTGATATTCTCTGGTCCTTTCTATCTCGTAATTATTGGTTTTAGTTATTTTGTTTGTTTGAGTTTTCTCCACTAATGTGTCCCTCTTAAAATTTCTTGCAGGACTGGTTTAGTGGTCATTAACTACTTCATTTTTTTTGTCTGGGAAACTCTTTATTTCTACTTGTA
Source organism: Hyaena hyaena (assembly GCF_003009895.1). Lineage (NCBI taxonomy): Eukaryota > Metazoa > Chordata > Mammalia > Carnivora > Hyaenidae > Hyaena > Hyaena hyaena. The sequence goes on along the minus strand of NW_024082572.1, from coordinate 33,514 downwards.
TTGTAGCAACCGTCTTGCTGGGTAAAGAAAGAATTGTTGGCTACATATTTTCCCCATTCAGCACACTGAATATATCCTGCCCCTCTTTTATCGACTTCTAGGTGTCTGTGAACAGATCTGTTGTGAATCTGATCTGTCTTCCCTTGTAGTATACGGACTTCTTTTCCTTGCTGCTTTCAGAATTCTTTCCTTGTCTGTATATTTTGTGAATTTGACTATTACATACCTTGGTGATGGTCAACTTTTGTTGAATTTAATGAGACTTCTCTGTGTTTCTTGGATTTTGATGTCTGTGTCTGTCCATAGATTAAGGAAGGTAGCTATAATTTGCTTACATAAACCTCCCATTTTTATCCCTCTTTGTCTTCTGGGACTCCTATGATACAAATGTATTTCCTCTTTAAAAAGTCACTGTGTTATCTAAATCTTGTTTGTTTTATTTCTTTCTTCTTTCAGCTTCATTATTTTCCATAACTTTCTCTTCAATATCACTGGTTTTGTGCTTCTGCTTTTTCTTTCCTTGCCATCATAGCATCCATTTAAGGTTGCATCTCCATTATAACATTTTTAATTTTGTTGTGATTTTATTTTATTTATTTTATTTGTGCATAAGGGGATTCTTTGGTGTCTTGAATGTTTTTTTTTTCAACCCCAGCTAGTATCCTTATATTTGTGGTTTTAAATTTTAGTTCAGATATCTTACTCATATCTGTGTTGGTTACATCCCTGACAATGTGTTCTACTGCCTGTTCTTTCTTTCAGGTTGAGTTTCTCCAAACTCATCAATTTGTCCATAAAAGAAAAGATGGAAAAAAAAGAAAACAAAGAAAAAGAAAACCAAAAAATAAAGAAAACAACAACAACAATGATAACAACAAAGAACTAGTTTTTTGTTGTGTGTGTGTGTGTGTGTGTGTGTGTGTGTGTGTTTTCTTATTATTGAAAGAACCTACATCCAAGGGGCGCTTGGGTGACCCACTTGGTAGGGCATTTGATTCCTGATGTCAGCTCAGGTCATGATCTCATAGTCTTGAGGTTGATCCCCATGTCAGGCTCTGTGATGATCATGTAGCCTACTTAGGGTTCTCTCTTTCCCTCTCTCTCTGCCCTTCCCCTGCTCTCTTTCTTTCTCTCTCTCTCTATCAAAATAAGTAAATAAACATTTTTTTTAAAAGGCTCTAGATCCAAAACTAAACTGAAATAAAATAAAATAAGAACAAACAAAAAGCAATAAATTTTAAAAAATAAATGAATGTGTATATAAAAATGTATAGGGGCGCCTGGGTGGCTCCATCGGTTGAGTACCAACTTTGGCTCAGGTCAGAATCTCGTGGTCTGTGAGTTCCAGTAGTCCACTTCTGTCTGATACCTCAGAGCCTGGAGCCTATTTTGGATTCTGTGTCTCTCTCTCTCTCTCTGATCCTCCCCTACTTGCACTCTGTCTCTCAAAAATAAATGAACATTTAAAGTAATGTATATAGAATAGTAAAATATAATAGCAAAAAATATGAAGGCATTAAAAATAAAAAAATAAAGAATAAAAGTAAGATGGAAGTTAGATCCTATTTCCCCTAGTTTTGAAATCTATAATCATTAGAATTGGTACAAGGGAGTGGCTTTTGCTGGTCTCCTGTGGGAGAGGCCTACTTGTTGATTCTGAGCTGACTTGTTTCAGTGGAAACATCCTTCTGAGGGGCAGAGGAGTTGGACTTGGTGTAAGCATCTCTGGCCTCCTATAGGCAATTCTGTTTTACTCCCTCAAGGCTTTCAGTTCTGAAGGGCAGAGTGATTATGATGGTGTCCCACTCTATAGTCATGGAACTGAACATTTGTGCCCCCCAATCCTTTAGGGAAATCTCACAGAAGAGCATTAATCACCCTTTTATCCTCCCGGTTTCTGTCAGAACTCCAATTTCACCGTGCCTGTGTCTAAGCTTTTTTATCTCAAGTGTGCTCTTGAGTTTTTTTTTTTTTGTACCTTTATTTATTTTACTTTATTTTTTATTTTATATTTTATTTTACAAATATTGTCAAGTTGGTTTCCATATAACACCCAGTACTCATCCCCACAAGTGCACTCTTCCATTCACATCCCACCTAACCCCCCACACCCATTAGTGCTCAGTTTGTTCTCAGCATTCAAGAGTCTTCCATGGTTTGCCTCTCTCCCTCTCCCCCACTAATTCCCCCCTTCTCCTCCCCCTTGGTCCTCCGTTAAGTTCCTCCTAATCCTCCTATACATGCAATCATATGGCATTTGTCTTTCTCTGCCTGACTTATTTCGCTCAGCATAACACCCTCAAGGTCCATCCATGTTGCGACACATGGCCAGATTTCATTCTTTCTCATTGCCATGTAGTATTCCGTGGTATAGAAAAACCACATCTTCTTGATCCATTCGTCCGTTGATGGACACTTAGGCTCTTTCCATGTTTTGGCTATTGTGGAGAGTGCTGCTATGAACATTGGGGTACACGTGCTCCTATGCATCAGCACTCCTGTATCCCTTGGGTAAATTCCTAGCAGTGCTATTGCTGGGTCATAGGGGAGTTCTATTGTTAACTTTTTGAGAACCTCCACACTGTTTTCCAGAGAGACTGCACTAGTTTCCATTCCCACCAACAGTGTAGGAGGGTGCCCATTTCTCCACATCCTCGCCAGCACTTAGACTCCTCTGATTTGCTCTTTTTAGCCACTCTGACTGGCGTGAGGTGGTATCTCAGTGTGGTTTTGATGTGTATTTCCCTGATGGGGAGGGATGCTAAGCATTTTTTCATGTGTCTGTTGGCCATCTGGATGTCCTCTTTGGAGAAGTGTCTGTTCATATCTTCTGCACATTTCTTTACTGGGTTCTTTATTTTTCGGGTGTGGAGTTTGGTGAGTTTCTTATAGATTCTGGATATTAACCATTTATCTGATATTCATTTCCAACTATCTTTCCCCATTCCGTCAGTTGCCTATTAGTTTTATGGATTGCTTCCTTTGCCAAGCAGAAGCTTTTAATCTTGATGAGGACCCAACAGTTTATTTTTGCTCTTGATTCTTTTGCTTTTGGGGATGTGTCGAGTAAGAAATTTCTCCGGTGGAGGTCAAGGAGGTTGTTTCCTGCTTTCTCCTCTAGGGTTTTGATGGTTTCCTGTCTCACGTTCAGGTCCTTTATCCATTTTCAGTTTATTTTTGTGTATGGTGTGAGAAAATGATCTAGTTTCATTCTTCTGCATGTTTCTGTCCAGTTCTCCCAGCACCATCTATTAAAGAGGCTGTCTTTTTTCCATTGGATACTCTTTCCTGCTTTGTCAAATATTTGTTGGCTGTACAATTTTGGGTCCACTTCTGAGTTCTCTGTTCTATTCCATTGGTCTATGGGTCTGTTTTTGTGCCAATACCATACTGTCTTGATGATGACAGCTTTGTAGTAGAGGCTAAAGTCTGGGATGGTTATGCCTCCCGTTTTGGTTTTCTTCCTCAATATTTGGCTATTTGGGGTCTTTTGTGGTTCCATACACATTTTAGGATAATTTGTTCTAGTTTTGAGAAGAACGCTGCTGCAATTTTGATTGGTATTTCATTGAATGTGTAGACTGCTTTCGGTAGTAATGACATTTTAACTATATTTATTCTTCCAATCCATGAGCATGGAATGTTTTTCCATTTCTTTGTGTCTTCTTCAATTTCCTTCATAACTTTTCTATAATTTTCATCATACAGATCTCTTATATACTTAGTCAGATTTACACCTAGGTACTTTATGGTTTTTTGTGCAGTTGTGAATGGGATCAGTTTCTTGATGTCTCTTTCTGTTGTTTCATTGTTGGTGTATAAAATGCAACTGATTTCTGTACGTTGATTTTGTACCCTGCAACTTGGCTGAATTCTTGGATCAGTTCTAGTAGGCTTCTGCTGGAGTCTGTTGGGTTTTCTACGTAGAGTATCATGTCGTCTGCAAAAAGTGAAAGTTTGACTTCTTCTTTGCCAATTCTGATGCCTTTGATTTCCTTTTGTTGTCTGATGGCTGATGCTAGGACTTCCAGCACTATGTTAAACAACAATGGTGAGAGTGGACATCCCTGTCATGTTCCTGATCTCAGGGGGTAGCTCTCAGTTTTTCCCCGTTGAGGATGATGTTAGCTGAGGGCTTCTAATATTTGACTTTTATGATGTTTAAGTAAGTTCCTTCTATACCGCCTCCTCATGGGTCTTTATTAAGAAGGGATGCTGTATTTTGTCAAATGCTTTTTCTGCATCTATCGACAGGATCATATGGTTTTTATCTTTTCTTTTGTTGATGTGATGGATCACATTGATAGATTTGCAGATGTTGAACCAGCCCTGTAACCCAGGAATGAATCCTACTTGATCTTGGTGGATAATTCTTTTTACGTGCTGTTGGATTCAATTTGCAAGTATCATGTTGAGGATTTTTACATCCATATTCATCAAGGATGTTGGCCTGTACTTCTATTTTTTTGCAGGATCTTTGTCTGGCTTGGGAATCAGAGTGATGCTGGCTTCATTAAAATCAGTCTAGAAGTTTTCCTTCCATTTCTATTTTTTGGAATATCTTGAGAAGAATGGGTATTAATTCCATTTTAAATGTCTGGTAGAACTCCCCTGGGAAGCGATCAGGTCCAGGGCTTTTATTTTTTGGGAGATTTTTGATAACTGATACGATTTCTTCCCTAGTTATGCGTCTGTTCAGATTTTCTATTTCTTCCCGTGTGAATTTTGGTAGTTAGTGTGTCTTTAGGAATTTGTTCATTTTTTCTAAGTTGTCCAATTTGTTGACATATAATTTTTCATAGTATTCCTTGATAATTGCTTGTAATTCTGAGGGGTTGTCTGTAATAAGTCCATTTTCATTCATGATTTTGTCTATTTTGGTGCTCTCTCTTTTGTTTTTGAGAAGCCTGGCTAGAGGTTTGTCTATTTTCTTTATTTTTTCAAAGAACCAACTCTTGGTTTCATGGATCTGTTCAACTGTTTCTTTGGTGTCTATATTGTTTATTTCTGCTCTGATTTTTACTATTTCTCTTCTTCTGCTGGGTTTAGGGTGCTCTTGTTACTCTGCCTCTAGTTCTGTTAGGGGAGTTGTTAGTTTTTGCAGTTGCGCTTTTTCTAATTTCTTGAAATAGGCCTGGAGTGCAATGTACTTTCCTCTTAGGACTGCCTTTGCCGCATCCCATAGAGTTTGGATTGTTGTATTTTCAATTTCATTTGTTTCCATACATTTTTAAATTTCTTCTCTAATTGTCTGATTTGCCCATTCATTCTTTAGTAGGGTATTCTTTAACCTCCATGTTTTTGGCGGTTTTCCAGACTTCTTCCTGTGATTGACTTCAAGTTTCAAAGCATTATGATCTGACAGTGTGCATGGTATGATCCCAATTCTTTTATATTTATTGAGGACTGCTTTATGTCCCAGTATATGATCTATCTTGGAGAATGTGCCACGTGCACTTGAGAAGAAAGTGAATCCTTGGCCTCAGGATGCAGAGTTCTAAATATGTCTGTCAGATCCATCTGGTTTATTGTATCATTCAAGTCAATTGTTTCTTTAGTGATTTTCTGTCTGGTTGATCTATCCATTGCTGTAAGCAGAGTATTAAAGTCCCCTGCTATTAGCATATTCTTATCAAAAGCTTGTTTCTGTTTGTGATTAATTGTTATAAATATTTAGGTGTTCCCATATGTGGTGCGTAGACATTATGATTTTTAGTTCTTCCTGATGGATAGACCCTGTAATTATTATATAATGCCCTTCTTCATCCCTTGTTATTGTCTTTAATTTAACGTCCAGTTTGTCTGATATAAGTATAGCTACTTCAGCTTTCTTTTGACTTCCCGTAGCATGATAGATATTTCTCCATCCCCTTACTTTTAATCTGAAGGTATCTTCCAATCTAAAATGTGTTTCTTGTAGACAGCAAATAGATAGATTTTGTTTTTTTTATCCATTCTGCTACCCTATGTCTTTTGATTGGAGCATTCAGCCCATTTACATTCAGTGTTATTATTGAAATATGTGGGTTTAGAGTCATTGTGTCCTTTGTGGGGTTCATGCTTGTGGTGCTGTCTCTGGTGTCTTCATTCCTTGCAATGCTTCCCTCAGAGAGTCCCCCTCAGGATGTCTTGTAGGGCTGGCTTAGTGCTGACAAATTCTTTCAATTTCTGTTTATTTGGAAAAACTTTTATCTCTCCTTCTATTTTGAATGACAGGCTTGCTGGATATAGGATTCTTGGCTGCATATTTTTTCTGTTCATCACATTGAAGATCCCCTGCCATTCCTTTCTGGCCTGCCACGTTTCAGTAGATAGGTCTGTCACCACTCTGATAGGTTTCCCTTTGTATGTGAGGGCCTTTTTCTCCCTAGCTGCTTTCAAAATTTTCTCTTTGTCCTTATATTTTGCCATTTTCACTATAATATGTCGTGCAGAAGATCGATTCAATTTACGTCTAAGGGGAGTTCTCTGTGTCTCTTGTATTTCAACGTTTACTTTCTTTCTCATGTTGGGGAAGTGTCTCTTGTATTTCAACGTTTACTTTCTTTCTCATGTTGGGGAAGTTCTCATCTATAATTTGTTCCAGGACTCCTTCAGCACCTTTCCCTCTCTCTTCCTCTTCTGGGATTCCTATGATTCCGATATTGTTGCGTTTGACTATATCACTGAGCTCTTGAACTCTTCTTTCATTTTCTTGGATCAGTTTGTCTCTTTATCTGTCAGCTTCTTGTTTTTCTATAATGTTGTCTTCTAAATCACTTATTCTCTTTTCTGCCTCTTCAATCCGGGCATTGGACACCTCCAGTTTATTATGTATTTCATTTATCGCATTTTTTAATTCATCATGCCTTTTTTTGTTCTCCGTGTTGGTTGTATCCATAGTTTCTTTGAGGACCTCTATGCTTTTTGCAAGCCCGGGGATTAATTTTACGATTATGGTTCTAAAATCTTGTTCTTTTATGCTGCTAATATCTGTTTTGAGTAGTTCATTAGCTGTCAATTCTTCTTGGAATTTCTTTGGAGGAGAGCTCTTTCACTTTGTCATTTTGGTTAGCTTTCTGTCTCTTGTAGTTTTAAAGACTTGTTATGTACTGTGCACCTGTGAGCGCTGCTGTACCCAAGAAGACTCCTCGACTGTCCAGGGCCTATCCTTTCACAAAGTGTTATTTGAATGGTATCTCTTGGTCTCTCTTGTTGAGACCTTGGTTATTTTATTTTCCTACTCTTAGTGGTATTTGGGACTCTCCCCCATGTGTACTTTGGCTTGTTTTTTGAGGTAGCCCTGGAGAATAAATCATACAGACAAACACACAGGAAACAGAGGTACACAAACGTACAAACAAATCCAACAATCACGCTAACAAAGATGGAAAACTAAAAAGTAATGAGAAAAGACGGAGGAGGGAAGGTGAATGATAGAAAATAAAAATACATAAAAATGTCAAAAAGAAGTAAAGTAAAGGAAGAATGAAGAAAATTGATAGACAAAGATCATTGTAAAGCATATAACCAGTTTTCCCAGCTACAATTAAATAGCCGGGTGTATGCAGTGCTTGCTGAAGAGCTAGAGAAAGAGAGAGATGACAGGGCGGAGATGAGGCAAAATTGGAGATAGAATGAACAGGCAAAAGGGATTAGAAGATTTTTTCAAAGAGCTAAAGGGTGGAATATGGTTGGAGAGGTGAGAGAAAGAAGGTGGTGTTATCTAGAGAAAGAATCTAGTCTGATTACTCCTGAGCAGCTTTGTTATACCACCATTAACAGTTCTGCTGGTCGCTGTTTCCCTGTTGCCAGGGGTTGAGGGGAGGGTGGGAAAGTGCCACAGACTCAGATCCACCGGGCTCAAGCAGCAATACAACCCTAGTGAGTCTGGGGATCATAGCAACTTCAGGTCCTTAGAGTCCAGGTTGTCTCACTCTGCTGCAACCGCTTCACCGGCTGCCGCTGCTTCAGCAGGGAACTTTTGGCTCACGCAGCCGCCATTTCACCGGGCGCTGGCGGCACTTCACTGGGTCGCTGCCACCGCCGCTTCAATGGACCAATGTCGCGCGCCACTGCCGCTTCACCCAGCGCCGGGACCACCTCCGCAGGCGTTGTTCCTTGTTCACCGGGCTGCCACCGCCATGAATGGTGCCAGGCGCATGGCAGTTCAGTTTCTCCTGGCGCCTTCTGTGACCAGGGCACCTAATTTAAAATCAGCACCCCAGACAGAGCTAAAAAACACTGTCTTTCCAAAGAAGCAAACCGCGAGCGCAGCCCTTCCAGGGCGAGTTGGAGCGTGGCGGCCTGGTGCGCAGGTATTTTGTGCGCAAGGTCTTTCTATGCCCCGAGCGGAGGTTTTTCTGTTTCTGACTCTCTTTTTCCCCTCTCACTCCCCACAGAGGGAGATTGCCTCCAACACTGGAGTCTCTGATCCAGGCCCGATTTTATCTTTCCCAGTTCGCACTCACGTTAGAAGGCTTTCTCAGTGGATTCAGCGTCCTTTTTCTCCCAATCTCTTGGGTTTCGTATGGTTTCCTATGGCTTCAGATCTTTTCCGCGTGAGGCATGGGCGCGAGTGCAAGTACGGAGCCCCCTACTTATCCGCTATCTTGCCCCTCCTCTACATGAGAGTTTTGGTTGCCCCACATTTTCTCCAATGCTTAGTGCAATAAATCTTTTTTTTTTTCCCTTTTTATTTTAGGCATTCAAGCAGGCAGTTTAATTTTTTAGTTTGCACGTACTTGATAACTAATGAGATTGATTTCTTCATGTGGTTATTGACCATTCTTATGTTTTATATGAAATGTTTCTTTATTTCTCTTGCTCACTAAGCAGAGAGTAGGGGGTAAATAATGTTTTTTTCTATGTATATTATAAATTGAAATAATTCCTTATATATCCTTGATACCACTGATCTTTTAATGTTTACCAATTCAATCAAATTGTCTTTACACTCTTCTCTCTTTCTTACATCCTTTTAATGCTCTCTTCTGTTCTTTCCCCTGCTTTTAACCTTTTGCCTTAATGGGAATATTTTCTTTGAACTTGCCTTTAAGTTTACTAATCCTATCTTTTGTTATGTCTAGTATTAAGAATTTTTAATTTTAGGTGGTGCAACTTTGAAGTCTAGGATGTACACTTGATTATTTTCATTGATTCTAATATTCTCTTGATATTCTTTGTCCTTTCATTATTTTTTATCTTAGCTTCTACTCTCTTTAACATATTTATAATACTTACTTTAAAATTCTCTTTGATAATCTCCACATCTGTGACACTTATCTGTCTGCTTCTATTGCTTATCTTATTTATTGTTTTTTGGTTGCTTTTCCTTGTCTCTTTGAATGTTTTGTATCTTTTTTCTTTTTTTCTTTTTATCGGTATGTTAGAAATCTGTATAAAAAGTACACAGAGCCTAAAGTTAATGGTATTTTCCTTTAGTCAGTGAAGAACTGATCATTTCATTTTTTAAAATAGTTTATTGTCAAGTTGGTTTCCATATAACACCCAGTGCTCATCCCCACAAGTGCCTTCCTCCATGCCCATCACCTCCCTTCCCTTCCCCCCACCCCCGTCAGCCCTGTTTGTTCTCAGCATTCAAAAGTCTCTCATGGCTTGCCTCCCTCCCTCTCCCCCACTATTTTCCCCCCATTCTTCTCCCCCATGGTCCTCCGTTAAGTTCCTCCTAATTCTCCTATACGTGCAAACATATGGTATCTGATCATTTCAATCCAAAGAGGAATTGAGCTGAGTTGGAGCTGGTTTTCAGGCTACCTTTGGTTTTAAGTGGTTTGAAAGTAAGGCTTTTGAGTCTACTATATACAGTTTTTTTTTTTTCATCTAATACAACACAGTCTCCTCTGCATCATGTTACAGGAGAATATTTCATTCAGCCTTTGTAGGCTGGGAGCTCTGCTATCTACACTTCCTCTTCATTCAGTAAATACACTGAGGGGGAAACCCACTTTATATTTAAGGATGCTCTTGGTTAAAACTTGGCATATTAGTCCTGTTGCCATCAAAGGTTTCAAGGATTTCACTTCATTATGTTCTAGATACTTGGTTATGGCAAGCCCAAAAATCAGCTAATGCCTAGGATCTGCAAATGCCTCCAAGGTATAAAATACTTGGCAATCTGAAATCACCTAGAAAGGGTCTTTTTTCTTCAAAATTTCAGTTTATCTAGTACTGTTTGTTTCATGGTTCTTTCTAGCCTTAAAAAATTTTTTCGTGGCTTCGTGGTTTCTTTATAACCTTAAAAAACTTTTATTAATAAAATAATAATTTATATTTTTTTGTTTTATTGGTACAGAAAGAGCTAATGTTTGCCACTACCAACTAAATTCTGGCCAGAAACAGAGGGTAATATTTCACCTTCACACTCTTTTATACTTTTGGAAATATAAATATATTATATACAACTTATCAATAATTAATATATATTGATATATAGTATATTAATATTAATAATTATTGTATTTGGAAACATATATTTATTTTTTTAAAATAGTTTATTGTCAAGTTTGTTTCCATATAACACCCAGTTCTCATCCCCATGAGTGCCCTCCTCCATACCCAGCACCCCTTTTGCCCTCCTCCCACCCCATCTGCCCTGTTTTTTCTCAGCATTCTCTCATGGTTTGCTTCCCTCCTTCTCCACCACTATTTTCCCCCTTCTTCTCCCCCATGATCCTCCGTTAAGTTCCTCCTAATCCTCCTATGTGTACAAACATGGCATTTGTCCTCCTTTGCCTCACTTATTTCGCTCAGCATAACACCCTCAAGGTCCATCCATGTTGCTACACATGGCCAGATTTCATTCTCTCTCATTGCCATGTAGTATTCCATTGTATGAATATACCACATATTCCTCATCCATTCATCAGTAGATGGTCATTAGATTCTTTCCATGTTTTGGCTAGTGTTGAGAGTGCTGCTATGAACATTGAGGTACATGTGCCCCTATGCATCAGCACTCCTGTATCCCTTGGGTAAATTCCTAGCAGTCCTATTGCTGGGACATAGGGGAGTTCTAGTGTTAATTTTTTTGAGGAATCTCCACACTGTTATCCAGAGGGGCTGCACCAGTTTCCATTCCCACCAACAGTGTAGGAGTGTGCCCATTTCTCCACATACTCGCCAGCATCTAGAGTCCTCTGATTTGCTCATTTAACCACTCTGACTGGCATGAGGTGGTGTCTCAATGTGGTTTTGATTTGTATTTCCCTGATGAGGAGAGATGCGGAGCATCGTTTCATGTGTCTGTTGGCCATCTGGATGTCCTCTTTGGAGAAGTGTCTGTTCATGTCTTCTACACATTTCTTCACTGGATTTTTTGTTCTTCAGGTGTGGAGTTGGGTGGGTTCCTTATAGATTTTGGATATTAACCCTTTATCTGATATTCATTTGCAACTATCTTCTCCCATTCTGTCAGTTGCCTATTAGTTTTATGGATTGTTTCCTTTGCCAAGCAGAAGCTTTTAATCTTGATGAGGTACCAACAGTTTATTTTTGCTCTTGATTCCCTTGCTTTTGGGGATGTGTCGAGTAGGAAGTTGCTGCATTGGAGATCAAGGAGGTTGTTTCCTGCTTTCCCATCTAGGGTTTTGATTGTTCCCTGTCTCACGTTCAGATTCTTTATCCATTTTCAGTTTATTTTTGTGTATTTTGTGTATGGTGTGAGAAAATGATCTAGTTTCATTCTTCTGCATGTTTCTGTCCAGTTCTCCCAGCACCATCTGTTAAAGAGGCTGTCTTTTTTCCATTGGGTGCTCTTTCCTGCTTTGTCAAAGATTAGTTGGCTGTACACTTTTGGGTCCACTTCTGAGTTCTCTATTCTATTCCATTGTTCTATGGGTCTGTTTTTGTGCCAATACCATACTGTCTTGATGATGACAGCTTTGTAGGAGAGGCTAAAGTCTGGGATGGTGATACCTCCTGTTTTGGCTTTCTTCTTCAATATTACTTTGACTATTAGGGGTCTTTTGTGGTTCCATACACATTTTAGGATAGTTTGTTCCAGTTTTGAGAAGGACCCTGGTACAATTTTGATTGGGATTTCATTGAGTGTATAGATTGCTTTGGGTAGTAATAACATTTTAACAATATTTATTCTTCCAATCCATGAGCATGGAATGTATTTCCATTTCTTTGTGTCTTCTTCAATTTGCTTCATAAGTTTTCTATAGTTTTCTTCATAGAGGAAACATATATATATGTATATATATATAATTTTGTTTTCACCTGAGGAAACTAGGAAAGATGGAGCATATAATGTACTAGAATTTTGAGGAAGAAAACATAAAAATTCCAATCTCTGGTCTAATAAATATCGATGATTTCCAAATAATAATTGAAATTATGAGTAAATAAGTGTTGACACTGTGTAAATATATAAAATAAATAAGTTTAAATAATATTCTTACTGAGCATTAATGGTTTATTTTTTTAAGTGTACATTTTGCTTTTGGCCTAGACTTAGCATTTATTTATTTTATTACCAGCTCACCCTTGGGCCAGCAAACAGTTATGGAATACTATACATTTAACAAATATTTGTTAAAATAATTATCTAGTTACATTAGATTTTATTACACAAATGACATTAAATTATGTGTGAAGGAAACTATCTTAAGAAATTTGATATTTTATCTTAAAATAAACAAAATAAAGTTGATAGTGAATTCACTGATTCAAGAAATATTTTTTGAGTGTTACTATGTGTTAAAAAATGATGCTAAAAATTTGAATAGAAAAATCGTTTCACTATGGTTCAGAGTTACAGATAGTTAAGTTAAACCATCAATTAACCATCAGATAATATCATAAAATAAAACTATTAGTTTTACTAGGTACAGCTTATGATGAGGGTAAGTTATTTGAGTACTGAGAGTAATTCTTTCCTGATACTATTAACATAACAATACCATTTAATAGATCCACACATAATAGTTGCATATGCACACATGCTTTCAATATTCATTAAGATAAACATTAGTGAAAGTTGTCACCAAACTTCATACCCAAAAAACAAATAATCCAGTGAAGAAATGGGCAGAAGACATGAACAGACACTTCTCCAAAGAGGACATCCAGATAGCCAACAGACACATGAAACAATGCTCAGCGTCCCTCATCATCAGGGAAATGCAGATCAAAACCACACAGAAACCACCTCATGCTGGTTAGGGTGGCTAAAATGAGCAAATCAGGAGACTATAGGTGCTGTTTAGGATGTGGAGAAATGGGCACCCTACTACACTCTTGGAGGGAATGTAAGCTGGTGCAACCCCTCTGGAAAACAGTATGGAAGTTCCTCAAAATATTAACATAGAACTTCTTTATGACCCAGCAGTAGCACTGCTAGGTGTTTACCCAAGGGATACAGGAGTGCTGATGCATAGGGGCACATGTACCTCAATGTTCATAGCAGCACTCTCAACACTAGCCAAAACATGGAAAGAATCTAATGGCCATCTACTGATGAATGGATGAGGAATATGTGGTATATTCATACAATGGAATACTACATGTCAATAAGAAGTGAAAACTGGCTATGTGTAGCATCATGGATGGAACTTGAGGATGTTGTATTAAGCAAAATAAGTGAGGCAGAGAAGGACAGATACCATACGTTTGCACGTATAGGAGGATTAGGAGGAACTAAACAGAGGACTATGGGATAGGAGAAGGGGAAAATAATTGGGGAGAGGGATGGAGGCAAACCTTGAGAGACTCTTGAATGCTTGAGAACCAACTGAGGGCTGGTGGGGATGGGAGAAGGGGGAAGCGGGGTGATGGGTATGGAGAAGGGCACTCATGGGGATGAGCACTGGGTGTTATATGGAAACCATCTTGACGATAAACCATTTAAAAAAGTAGTCACACGTAACTTGAGTCTAATTCACCATCAACATCATGATATAATTTTATTCCTGTACCTAATTAAGCATGATATTCTTTTAACTACTGTATGAGAAACCTACAGGGAATTAGAATTTGTTCCCTATATTCTCCATAATCTGGAACAAAAATTTTTTGCAATGGATAAAACTGTATATGAAAGAAATAGAACTCATTGATTAAATATATATGTAATGTATACATTATTTATATTACAAACAGGTCCATAAAAACTAAATTTTAGTGTCTTGAGTGAAGATTTAGTGTAAACTAATAAGTTTAGAGAAAGTTAGTGAGGTAAAAATTTGGAAGAATATTGCTAATGGATTAAGTTTTAACAAGTAGAAAAGAACCGTGTATTCATCTTTAAAATAAATTTTCTGCAGTCCACTATGCTTAATAAAATGGAATTTAAATAGATATTAACTGCCACAAAGTTAGACCTACAAAGTTTTTAGGAGTAGAGAGGTTAGAAAGGAAAGAGTCGCCTTAAGTGAAGAAGAAAAAATTAGAAATATCTGAGTCTGCTGTTAAATAAGGGAAATGAAATGAGGTATTTCATGGGTTATTAAGACAAGTTAGCCAAACATAAGTTAGGAAGTTACCTTGTTTTTCTTCTTATTTTTTTTTTTACAAATAGTTTTTTGTCAAGTTGGTTTCCATATAACACCTAGTGCTCATCCCCACAAGTGCCCTCCTCTTATCTCTGAAATGAATAAAAATGAGTTTAGAAAATGTAAGGAAGGTTTTACTTTCCCTGCTGTGCCCTGTGAACAGCCATTAATTAGAGACTAGAGAACCGCTGTGTAGATACAGAAAAACAGGTCCTGATATTTCAAATACTTCAATAACTGTCTTAGGGATGACTGGGCCTCTTAGAGATTAGTTCAAGAGATATAGTAAACTGGGGTGCCTGGGTGGCTCAGTTGGTTAAGCATCCGACTTTGGCTCAGGTCATGATATCACGGTTCGTGGATTCGAGCCCGTGTCGGGCGCTGTGCTGACACCTAGCTCAGAGCCTGGAGCCTGCTTAGGATTCTGTGTCTCCCTCTCTCCATCTCCGAAATAAATAAAATATTAAAAAATTTAAAAAAAAGAGTTATAGTAAAATAAGATGTCTACAACAAAGTCAGTATCTTCAAGTATAACCATATATGCTTTGTAGCTCAGTAAATGGTAGCCATTGAGCAGGCAACTGACAAGAAGAGGTCTTATGGCAGATTATATCCCATATCTGAGAAAATAGGTCACATATGTTTGAAAATAGATATCTGGCCCTTCTTCAAGCTTAGAATCCTAGAAATGTTTTTGTCTTTGTGTGTGTGTGTGTAATTTATGTCTTATAACAGCTTTATTGAAGTCTAATTAATATACAAAAAAAGAAAACATAATCTTAGAGATATCTACATTCCCATGTTTATTGTAGCATTATTCACAATAACTGTAAGAAACAATCTAAATGTTTATCTGTGAAGAAATAAAGAAAATGTGGTATATGCATACAATGAAGTGTTATTTAACTTTAAAAGAAGAAAATTTTGTCATATAAGACAACATAGTTTTATTTTGCCTTGCATTATTTTTGATATATCCTAAAATCCTGTTGTATACGTTTTATTTTGATACTAATAACCTTAACATTTTAGAGGATACTTTATATTTCTAGCTTCGTTGTGGTTGTTCCTGGAAAGAAACAGATGATCGCTTAATCAAGGCTGTTGAATACAGGAAAGCATTACTTCATGGTGAATTTTTCACAATATAAAAATATGGTCCTTAGATATCAAGGATTCTAATCTGTTAGATTCAGTTTGTATACAGTAACACCATTATAGATGTATCACATCTTAATATTTTTTTTAAGTTTTAGGTATTTCCCTTCACTGAAGATAATTTTTGCTTTCAGTAGAACTGCAGGGAGAAAAGGAGAGAAAGAGATAGAGGAAGCATTTCATATGATCTATATGCTCTACCAAAAACAAAAAAGTGGAAATAAATAATCAACCAAGTTCAAAATCTTTCTATAACTAATTCTGGTAGGCTTGGCACTCAATTATTTCTATTATCCTTTATATTCTATGCACTCCTTGCCCAACTTACTTACTCTTTGGCAGATTTCTCTTGATGCCTGAAAAATAACATATACAATGCCAATATTTTGCCTTATCACAATCTGCTGAAGAGTCAGTTTCCAGTAATACGCTGTCACTCAAATCAGGTACAACAGGTATATGATAGAAACTTATTGAAGCCCAGTAAAGTTTAGTGGAATAAAAGTTGTTTTCTATGTTCAAATATACACATGAATACTACACATAGTTCAAGAATTACACACATTTGATTCAACAAATACATCTGTTACTCCATTATTTTCTTTTTAACATTTTTTAAATGTTTTATTTTTGAGAGAGGGAGAGAGACAGCGTGAGCAGGGGAGGGTCAGAGAGAGAGGGAGACACAGAATCTGAAGACAGACTCCAGGCTCTGAGCTAGCTGTCAGCACAGAGCCTGATGTGGGGCTCGAACCCACGAACTGTGAGATCATGACCTGAGCCAAAGTCGGACACTTAACCAACTGAGCCACCCAGGCACCCCTGTTACTTCATTATTTTCTAATTGTATACATTCAATTTGGTCAGGTCATTTAATATTAATTTACTCTGGAAAAAAACTAAACTGAACTGAACTGACCTGAACTGAACTGAACTAAACTAAACCATTAGATACAAGGATGGCAAGTAGATTTGGACCTACATATAACCACCAAATTACTGGTAGTGGTGGCTACTTAGAATTCTTTATTAGAAAGGAATAAGAGGGGTTCCTGGGTGGCTCAGTTGTTAAACAACTTGGTTTTGGCTCAAGTCATGATCTCATGTTTCCTGAGTTCGAGCCCTGTGCATGGGGCTCTGTACTGACATCGTGGAGCCTACTTGGGATTTTCTCTCTCTCTCTCTCTCTCTCCCCTTTCTCTATGTGTGTGCATGCTCTCTCTCTCTTAAAATTAAACCAAAGAAAGCTTTAAGAAAGCACTTTTTATTTCCTTGAGGGAAAAAAAATGATTCATTGCCAATATCAGTCATTGATACAAAATAAAGAGCAATAGGTATTGTGTATTTACTGACTCTGCTAGAAAGTAACATGTATAATCAAACATGTTCATGCAAATGTATCACATAATAGAATTTTGTCCCTTTGTCTGTTTTTGCCGAAATATTTTTCTAAATTTAAAATTAGCAATAAGTAGTCTTTCTGTAGTTATGACATTACCAATAAAGGCAGCTCCTATAGGGAGCATTCTCTATAAAATATAAAACAAGAGTTGGTTCAATATACACCAGATAAATCTGCACTTATCAACCGCTGAACCTCAGAATTATAGTTTAGTATTTCTATTAGGTCATTTTCTCCATTTGCCCCATGATTTCTCTCTAACATACATTATTAGCTCATGCTACTAAAAAATAAATTGTCTCTTTATTAATTCTAGATGTCCCAGTTATCTTTCATCTACCACTTTTGCTCATGAAATCAAAGAAGGAATTTAAAACTCAAAAGCTTACAGGCAATAAGGCTAACATAATTGCTTGTTTTTAATAGGATCTAAGATAATAGGTGCTAAATTCTTACTATTGTCATCAAAGCTAACACCTGCCTAGCTAGTTATCTTGATGTTTGTTTGAGGTCAGTATATGATCCATTTTTGAGACCATGTATAATCCATTTTATGACCTTTTTGCAACCCCTTAACTAAACAAGCGATTAGATATAACTATCAAGAAATTGTCTGTTTAGAGGCAACAGCCATTGAAAAAATCTCAGGCATAATGGTCTTCCAATTTCCACAAGACAAGTTGACCTGTGAGGGGATGGAGCAGAGTAACTGTCCCAATTAATTGAAAGAAGAAAGACTATTGGAACTTTCTCCTAATTTATCAACAGTGAATGTTAAAGAAAAAAAAAACACAAAAACTTTATCTTTAAGAAAATCCTTAATATCTGCTTTCAGTAACGCAATGGACATCAAAAAAGACATGTTCGATATAAAAATGTTTTACAAGGCATACATAAAGGAAAATCTGCATTACCGATATGTTATGAATTACCCTCCAAAAGTAGTTAATGAAAACCTATTTTTAAAGCTTGGAGATACTTTGTGTGTCTTTCCTTTAAACTCTATTTTTTTTCTACTCCATTAAAAAAGCGCATTAGATATAAACAAAGCAAGACTTAATACTACCAAGTTAATTTTGGTTCCCTACTGTAAAAGAACTCACAGCTGGCAAGAGGAGGTGTTAATTCTGAATTAAATAATGATATTTACATAGCCAAGGATCATATACATTTTATGAGATGTAATCAGCTATGTTTGTGTTTCAGGTTCTCTTCAAAATATTTTGAAAGATAATACAACTTTTTACCAAGCATTATGTCTTCAAAATTTAAACATTGTGGGGAAGTGAAAATACCCGGAAATAGAGTCTTTGTATTTGATAGTGATTCTATGATACCCAAAAAGGAAATTGAAAGTATTTGGTAGTTATTTGTAAATACTTACTTTTGGATTTGTGAAGGATTTTAATAGCAGTCAATACTGTAAGTAAAATATTTCTGTAGAAAAACTATTTCTAGAAAATATCTAGAAGATTCCTGGATAATTTCAGTAATGATTGAAAAGGACAAATATTTTTTTAATAATTTGGGACCAACTCTTTTTTTTTAATACTTTATTGTCAAGTTGGTTTCCATATAACACCCAATGCTCATCCCCACAAGTGCCCTTCCCCATGCCCATCACCCCCGTTCCCCTCCCTCTCACCCCCATCAGCCCTTGGTTTTTTCTCAGCATTCAAGAGTCTTTCATGGTTTGCCTCCCTCCCTCTCCCCCACTATTTTTCCCCTTATTCTCCCCCATGGTCCTCCATTAAGTTCCTCCTAATCCTCCTATACGTGCAAACATATGGTATCTGTCCTTCTCTGCCTCATTTATTTTGCTCAGCATAATACCCTCAAGTTCCATCCATGTTGTTCCACATGGCCAGATTTCATTCTTTCTCATTGCCATGTAGTATTCCTTTGTATAGATAAACCACATCTTCTTGATCCATTCTTCCGTTGATGGACACTTAGGCTCTTTCCATGTTTTGGCTATTATTGAAAGTGCTGCTATGAACATTAGGGTACATGTGCCCCTATGCATCAGCACTCCTGTATCCCTTGGGTAAATTTCTAGGAGTGCTATTGCTGGGTCAGAATATTATTTCTAAAGTTCCAGCAAAATCTGTTAAGGTCTATTACTTCTCTAAATGATATGATTATTTTGATGGGCTTATTACACTTTCTATAAAAACTGATGACTACAATATGACTATTCTTTATGTGGAAAAATGTAATATTATCTAAAATTTGAAAATTAAATGATATTTTTATATGTTGACATCTCTAGTTTAGTAATTCAATATACATATATATGAGATTATATATATGTACACACATATGTGATCATATACATGATGATAAATAATATATATAAATTATATATATGTATAATATATAAAATGTGTATTAGTGTAGCTATATTTAAAATAAGAAGGAAAATAGTCAAAATTGATATTTATATATTAAATATTATTTGGTAGTATAGCATAGTGGTATTGTATGAAATATGGAGTTAGACTGTTGCATTTGAACCTTAGAACAACCACTTCTTAATTTTGTGAACTTGGTTACTTGATTTCTCTATATCTCAATATATGTATCTATAAAATAAAATATCGTTTGATTATTATATTGAATGAGAAAATACAAAGTACATAGAAAATAACTAATATCTGATTACATGTCATTCTTTTTTTTTTTTTTATCTTACATACTTTATTTCTCACAAAAGCCCTTTAAGTAGCAAGCACTGCTCTTCTATTTAAAGATTTTTTAAAAATCAAGCTTAAAAAATTAAAATAACTTGCCAACGCCCTAAAACTAGTAAGTGTACAATCAGGGATGAATCCTGACAATGCTATGATATAGGTTTAATTTCAGTTACAAAAACAAACAAACAAACAAACAACCTGAATTACCAAATTTGTTAAAGGTCAAAGGTAACTAAACGGTTACTTTAGTTTAGTTAGTAAATTAAACTAAACAACGGAACTGACTTAATAAGCACTTAACTTGTGCCAGGACCTGGGCAATACATCTTACAAGCATAATTTATTTTATTTTATTTATTTTTTTTTTTACAAATAGTTTATTGTCAAATTAGTTTCCACATAACACCCAGTGCTCATCCCCACAAGTGCCCTCCTCCATGCCCATC
Organism: Hyaena hyaena; assembly: GCF_003009895.1. Lineage (NCBI taxonomy): Eukaryota > Metazoa > Chordata > Mammalia > Carnivora > Hyaenidae > Hyaena > Hyaena hyaena. The sequence continues at coordinate 13,314 of NW_024082572.1, read as the reverse complement.
CCCCCTCCCCCCCACATCCATCAGTCCTCAGTTTTTGTCAGCATTCAAGAGTCTCTCATGGTTTGCCTCTCTCCCTTTCCCCCACCATTTCCCCCCTTCTTCTCCCGATTGGTCCTCTGTTAAGTTCCTCCTAGTCCTCCTATACGTGCACACATATGATATTTGTCCTTCTCTGCCTGACTTATTTCGCTCAGCATAACACCCTCAAGGTCCATCCATGTAGCTACACATGGCCAGATTTCATTGTTTCTCATTGCCATGTAGTAGCCCCTCTGGAAAACAGTGTGGAGGTTCCTCAGGAAACTAACAATAGAACTCCCCTATGACCCAGCAATAGCACTGCTAGGAATTTACCCAAAGGATACAGAAATGCTGAGGCATAGGAGCACATGTACCCCAATGTTCATAGCAGCACTCTCCACAATAGCTAAAACATGGAAAGAGCCTAAGTGTCCATCAACAGATGAATGGATCAAGAAGATGTGGTTTATCTATACCATGGAATACATGTCATTCTTATTATTGTTAGCATTATATGTTTTATTCAATACCTAGCTTCTATTTCATAACTTTCTTCTTTCTTTCTCATTCAACTCTCTTATAAGACTCTTTTCCCTCCCACCCTTTATAACTGCTGCCACCATGAAGGTACACTGTTCAAATATTTCAAGAAAGAACTTGCAGTTCAACTAAAAGGAGTGCCAATTGCTGAAAGTTTCTGGGTGTTAGCACCTTCAGGGTGTTCCTCATCCTTTGAGCCAAGAGCTTACTCTTCCCAGGCAGCCCCCAACAAATCACTGAGCAGGGAAGCAGGAAGTACTAGGGCCTGGCGATTTCTGCCTGATGAGATGCTCTATGAAGGGGCAATCATTGCTCCAACTCTGTATGTGGATTGGCCAAGATTTTACACCAGAGTCTGAGAGTCTCTGTACCAAATTTGCTTCCTCCTATTTTTCCTTCCTTGCATATCAGATCTATTTGCAATCTTAAGATTCTCCCTACTTCATCTTGCTTTCCTCCCATTTTGTCATGCACAGGCATTGCTACCATCATTTCCAATAAACTTACAATTCTCTCTCTCTCAGCATCTGTATCCCATGGTGACAAAATGGAATAAAAAAGCATGTAGTGAGATGAAATTTGTCAGTCAATACCTTATTACAGGTGTTTTGTTGGTCACAGAGGGTCACTGACATAAGGTTGCTGCACAATTTCCAAAATGAATTAGGAGAAAGTTCCAATGGACAAAATTGTCTTCACCTATGTGATAATTCTGGATTTTCAAAAATGGAGAAATTGGGGAAATATGTATAAGTAAAACGGAATTGGCTGATTTTTACTAAGTTGTATTGATGCTCTACAAAGGGAAACTTGTTTTAATAAGTGATTAAAAATTAAAGTGTAAGACCCAAGGACCTCTTTGGTAGCTGAAGGAGGGAACACAGAGAAATTAATAACTAAATTCAGGTTTAATAGAGTCGCAAAGCTAAAATGATGATTGAATGCATAAAGCAAGTCTGTTCCATAAAGTTATGGGCCCTTATTGGGAAAACCTGGAGTATAACACATGGTAGAGGGCTATCTTGGTGGAGAGATTTTGACTTCTCTGATACCTCTGATCCCGTAGCACACAAAAAGGTGTCTCACACCTTCTTATTAAGAGCTATCATTTATGGAGACACCTGGGAGGCTCAGTCAGTTAAGTGTTGGATATTGGCTCAAGTTATGATCTCACAACTAATGAGTTCAAGCCCAATTTCGGGCTCTGTGCTGACAGCTCAGAACCTGGAGTCTGTTTTGGATTCTGTATCTCAATCTCTTTTTGCTCCTCCCCAATTTGTGCTTTTTCTTTCTGTCTCTCTAAAAAATAAATAACTGTTAGAAAATTTAAAAAAAATAAAAGCACTATCACTTCTGCCATATTGGAAGACACTGAAGAACTGTTTGCACTGCTAAGAAACATTTTCATCCTCCTGAGTTGCTCCTACCTCTTCTCTTGGCCACCTGGCCAAGAACTAGAAATAAATTTCAGCATAACTCCACTGTAGACTCCTCCATTGTGGATTTGGAGTACCTATGTGTCTGGAATTTTAGCGTGCTTGATCAATGGGGCCAAATTATAAGACTAGATAAAGAAGAGTTTACTGACTTTAAGGCCTTCCCTCAGGATAAAAGATTTAAGACCTGATAACAAGGCCTTCATTCATAAGGCAATAGTCTAAAATAGTCTTTAAATTAGGAAAAGTGATGACTCATGATTAGTGAAGTGAAAACGTCTGAATTGTCCTAGTAAGTGATAAAGGAACAATAAAAGATTGTTAGGGAGGTGGGAATGCTGGAATAAAAGTAATTTTGTCCTAAAGTAATACTGGTTGTCTAAAGAGGTAAAACTTAGGACAAAATCTAAATGTGTAAAAAAAAAGTTGTGAAAATAATCTTAAAAAAATGTTATGCATTGTCAGGCCTAAGATTAAAAGGAATGAATACATTCATCTAAGATTAAATTTTGGTTTTACTCTCTTTTAAAATATAACAAAATTTTCTTAGATTGTAGATCTGTTCCTAAAAAAATTTATCAATGAGGCACCTAGGTTGCTCAGTCAGTAGAGCATCCAACTTCAGCTCAGGTTATGATGTCATGGTTTATGGGTTCAAGTCAGCTGACAGCTCGAGCCTGGAGCCTGCTTTGGATTCTATGTTTCCCTCTCTCTCTGTCCCTCCTCTGCTAATGCTCTCTCTCTCAGAAATAAATAAAAAAAAAGAATTGCCAATAAAGATTTTTTTCTTTATCTGTCTTCCAAAACTAGTTCCCATGTTTTGTCTTTATTAGGTTTTTGATTACTTAAAAAATTTTAATGTTCTTAACATTAAAAGAGCTAAATTTGCTAACAACTATGTAATCTTTTGTATAATCTCTTATTGCCATCTTGGTTAAATATATAATTAAGTAATAAGGTTTATAATGACCTGTAATCCTACTTTGACATAGGTTTTAAAACTTTCTGAGTATTTTAACAAACTTTACAAAATTTCAAATTCTAAACAAAATATGTTTTATGAATTGGACTTATTTATATAGTGTATTAAGTTGCAATGGAAGTATTATCAACTAAATGATAATAAACCTTAGGTTATATTATACAGTAAGTGCTATAACTGTTTATGAATTCCTAAAGTTTAATACATCCTTGTATACTGTGATCACTAATAATTCTAATTATTTAAGTGTTATGTGTTGCAAAAATAATAAAATTTCCTTGTCAACTATATTACAATGTACCCTCATCAGAACTTTAACCATGGAAATTTTTGAGTTTTGTCATTTACAGTTATTGAGCTGATGCTCTTAGGAAATGTGTTTCATCTTCAAAAATATTCATGGAAAAGGCTTATGATGAACTCAAGTTTCTAGTACTTTTAGGATAATAAAACTAAACTGAGCTTGAACAGTTAAGGTGCCAGACAAGTAGGGAGACCCTAAGCTTGTCTCATTCTTTGAAGAAACACAGCTAGATAGTTCTCAAATCATTCTGAACACCAAATAAATCAATTGGAGGTCTGAATGAACAAAAACCACAAGACCACATGTAGTAAATGGACTACTGTTTGGAAGTAAGAAGTACAAAGAGTTTACTGAGTAGATATTGGTCTGGGTTCAGTCATGGGGAGGAAGTCTGCTTACAGAGGTTATCACAAAGTAGTATAAGCAGTGAACTGCAAAATCTGAACTTTTTGCAGTCTGCAACCATGGAGGAAGTGGCTGGCTTATAGGTGTGCAAGTGGTGAATTGGGCTAGAATCCCAGGAATGACAGAGTGGTCTGAGACCCTTGGGCCTCAAGGAAGACTAACATTCAAACATGCTGTGCTGTTGACAGGCTTAAGGAAGGGGATTTACTCAAGCTGAAGGCAACAAGCAGGGGTGCTCACTTTCTGCTTGGCTTTGACATAAACTCTGAACAGCTGTGAATTCGCACCACTGTTTTTTCCCCACAGACCAGCAAAACCATGGCAAGACACTCCCTCACAGGAAGAGAGAGGATCTTCACCTTAGGAATCTCTAAAATTTGGAGTTTTGAAGGTCAAGAGTGCACCTGATATTAAAAAGAAAAAGTAAAAGAAAAAAAAAAAAAGCTTGGACACAGGCAGGGTGAAAGCGGGGTTCTTACAGAAACTGGAGACATAAGGGTGATTAATTGTTCTTCTGTGTGGCTTCCCTGAAGTAGGGGATTGCAAACTTTCAGGCTGGGGTTACAGAGCAGGGGACAGCCATATTCATTCAGCATTAAAGATATGAAAGATTTCAGGGAGTAAAATAGCACTAGCTAGTGGAGGCCAAAGCCACTGACTTCCAGCCCTGTCCCCTTGCACCCCAGATGTGCATTTCCACAGAAACAAGACAGTCTGAGAATCAGCACAGTGGACCCTTCCCTAAGAGGAGCACAAACAACTACCTTGGACCAAGTCTAAGGATCATAGTGCTGTAAAGCTTTAGCTCTAGTGGAAATAGGATCTAACTTCCATTTTACTTTTTTCTATATTTCTATTATTACCTTACTTTTTTACTATTATATTATTTTCTATATTTTATTATATTTAAGAAAAAACTTTTTTCATTTATTTTCTTTTTTCAATTCATTTTTTACTTTTTACTATTATTATTTTCTAATGTTTAATATATATATAACATACATATTCTTTTATTTTTTTCTTTTCTTTATTTTTGATCTAGATTATTTTAACAAACAGACTAACATACACACAGGTTCAATTTTTTTTGGTCTTTTCTTTATTCTTTTTTTTGTTTTTCTTTTCTCTTTGTTTATTTTTTCTTTTACTTTATTTGCCTTTTTCTTTTCTGGGCAAAATGATGAGATGGAGAAACTAACCCCAAAACAAAGAACAGACAATAGAACTCAAGGTCAGGGATTTAATGAACACAAATATAAGTAAGATGTCAGAACTACAATTTAAAATCATGACTATAAGAATATGAGCCTGGGTTGAAAAAAGCATAGAGGACACCAGAGAATCTCTTTTTTGGGGGGAGATAAAAGGACTAAATTCTAGTCAGGTCCAAAACTAAAAATGCTATAACTGAGATGCAATATCAAATGGATGCCATGACGGCAAGAATGGACGAAGCAGACCAGTGAATCAGTGACATAGGAGATATCTGACTGAAAATAATAAAGCAGAAAAAACAAGGAACAAAGGCAAGAGATCATGATACAGGACTTAGAAAAGTCAGCAATATAGGGGCGCCTAGGTGGCTCATTCGTTTAAGCGTCCGACTTTGGCTCAGGTCATGAACTCACAGCTCATGAGTTTGAGCCCAACATCAGGCTCTGTGCTGACTGCGAGCTCAGAGACTGGAGCCTGTTTCAGATTCTATATCTCCATCTCTCAGATCCTCCCCTGCTCATTCTCTCTCTCTCTCTCTCTCTCTCTCTCTCTCTCAGAAATAAGTAAAACATTTAAAAAATTAAAAAGAAAACTCAGTGATATATTAAAGAGGAATTAAATTTGTGTCATAGGAGTCCCAGAAGACAGAGAAATAAAGGGTAGAAGGTCTATGTGAGCAAATTATAGCTGAAAACTTCTCTTATCTAGAGAAGGACGCAGGCATAAAAATTCCAAGAAGCAACAGAGAACTCCCATCAAATTCCAGAAAAGGTGACCATCACCAAGGCATATCATAGTCAAATTACCAAAACGCACAGATGAGGAGAAAACGCTAAAAGTAGCAAAAGAAAGAAATCCTTAACCTACAAGGCAAAACAGATCAGGTTTGCATCAGATCTGTGGACAGAAACCTGGCAGTCCAGAAAAGAGTTCAATGTGTTGAATGAGGAAAAATATGAACTTTTTAGCCAAGAATTCTTTAACCAGAAAGGATGTCATTAACAACAGAAGGAGAAATAGTTTCCCAGGTAAACTAAAACTAAAGGAGTTAATGGCCACTAAACCATCCCTACAAGAAGTTTTAAGGGGGACTCTTTTAGTGGAGGGGGATAAAAGACCAAAGCCACAAAGACTAGAAAGATCCAGAGAACATTACCAGAAACACCAGCACTGCATGTAACAAAAAGTCATTAAATTTGTGTATTTCAATAATCACTCTGAATGTAAATGGACTAAATGTTCTGATCAAAAGATGTCAGGTATTAGGGGCGTCTAGGTGGCTCAGTCAGTTAAGTGTCCGACTTCGGCTCAGGTCATGATCTCACGGTTTGTGGATTCGAGGCCCGTGTCAGGCTCTGTGCTGACAGCTAGCTCAGAGCCTGGAGCCTGTCTTCAGATTCTGTGACACTTTCTCTCTGACCCACCTGTGCTCACACTGTCTCTATCTTTCTCTCAAAAAAAAAAAAAAAAGATATCAGGTATTAGAATGAATAAAAAACCAAACAAGATCCATCTATATGCTGCCTAAAAGACATTGATTTTAGACCTAAAGACACTTGTAGATTTAAAGTGACAGGATGGAGAACTATCTATTGTGCTAATGGACGTAAAAAGAAAGCCAGAATAGTAATACATATATCAGACAAACTAGACTTTAAAACAAAGAAATGTAACAAGAAATGAAGTAGGGAATTATATAATAATTAATGGCTCTATCCATCAAGAAGATATAACAAATGGCAATATTTATGCCTCCAAGTTAGAGCACCAAAATAAATAAATCAGTTAATCACAAACATTATGAAACTCATTGATAGTAATACAATAATATTAGGGGACATTAACACTCCACTTACATCAAAGGACACATCATCTAAGCAAAAAATCAACAAGGAAACAATGGATTTGAATGACACACTGGACTGGATGAATTTAACAGATGTATTCAGAACATTTCAGATGTGCTCAGAACATTTTATCCTAAAGGAGCAGAATACACATTCTTCTCCAATGCACATGGAACTTTCTCCAGTATAGATCACATCCTGAGTCACAAATCAGACCTAAACAAGCACACAAAGATTGAGATAATATGCGTATTTTCAGATGAAAATGCTATGAATCTTGAAGTCAACCACGAAAAAAATTAGGAATTCCTTTGAATACAAGGAGACTAAAGAACATCCTACTAAAGAATGAATGGGTTATCCAGGAAATTAAAGAAGAAATAAAGTACATGGAAGCAAATGAAAATGAAAACATGACAGTCCAAAAACTTTGTGATGCAGCAAAGGCAGTCCTAAGCAGGAAGTATATTGCAATTCAGGCTTATATCAAAAAGCAAGAAACATCCCCAATACACAAACTAACCTTGCACCAAAAGAAGCTAGAAAAGGAACAGGAAATAAAGCTTAATGCCAGAAGAAAAAGGGGATTAATAAAGATTAGAGCAGAAATAAATGATATAGAAAAAAACAAAAAAGCAAAACAGTGGAACAGATCAGCAAAACTAAGAGCTTGTTCTTTAAATGAATGAACATAATTGATAAACTCCTAGTCAGACTTATCAAAAAGAAAAAAAAGACTCAAATACATAAAATCACAAATGAAAGAGGAGAGATCGCAACCAACACCACAAAATATAAACAATTATAGATTACAATGAAAAAAAGAATCTGGGAAATCTGAAAGAAATAGACAAATTCTTAGTAACTCACTATTACCAAAATTGAAACAGGAAGAAATAGAAAATATGAACAGACCCGAAAATAAATTGAATTGTTAATCAAAAATTTCCCAACATACAGGAGTACTGGACCATATGGCTTCCCAAGGAATTTTACCAGATATTTAACGAAGAGTTAATACCTATGCTTCTCAAACTGTTCCAAAAAATAGAAATGGAAGGACAACTTCCAAACTGATTCTACAAACCAGGATTACTCTGATTCTAAAACCATACAAAGACCCTCCTATAAAAGGAGAATTACAGGCCAATATCCCTCATGGACATGAATGCAAAAATTCTGAACAAGATACCAGCAAACCCAATTCAAGAGTACATTAAAAATTTTTTCACCATGATCAAGTGGGATTTATTCATGGGCTATAGGACTGGTTCAATATTCACAAATCAATCAACATGATACACCACATTAAGAAAAGAAAAAATAAGAACCATATGACCCTGTTAATAGATGCAGAAAAAGCATTTGACAAAATACATCATTCATTCTTGATTAAAACCATAAACAAGGTTGAGATAGAGGGAACATATCTCAACTTCATAAAGGCCATATAGGAAAGACCCACACCTATTCTTATCCTAAATAGTGAAAATTGAAAGCCTTTCCCTTACTATCAGGAGCAATAAAAGGATGCCCTCTCTCAGCATTACTATCTAAGATACTACAGGAATCCTTAATCTCATCTATCAGACAATGAAAAGAAATAAAGTGCATACCTCAAATTTGGTAAGAAAGAAGTCAAACTCTCCATATTGGCAGGTTGCATGATACTTTGTAGAAAACCTGAAAGACTTGACCAAAAAAATTGCTAGAACTAATACATGAATTCACCAATGTCACAGGATATAAAATCAACATGCATGAATACGTTGCATTTCTATACATCAATAACAAAGATGCAGAAAAAGAAATAAAGGAATCAATCCTATGTACAATTGCACCAAAAAATAAGATACCTAGGAATAAACCTTACAAAAGTGGTAAAAGATCTACACTCTGAAAATTATAAGTTTATGAATTATATTTAAGAAGACACAAAGAAATGGAAAAACATCCCATCCTCATGGGTTGGAAGAGCTAACACTGTTACAGTGTATATACTACCCACAGCAATCTGTACATTTAATGTAATCCTTATCAAAATATAAACACCATTCTTCATTGAGCTAGAAAAACAATCCTAAAATTTGTGTGGAACTACAAAAGATGCCAAAAAGCCAAAGCAATCTTAAAAAAGAAAAACAAAACAGGAAGTATCATTATTCCAGATTTCAAATTATATTACATCAAGACAGTATCGTAGTGGCCCAAAAACAGACACATAGATCAAAGGAACATAATAGAAAACCATAAATGAGCCCACAACTATATGGGCAACTCATCCTTGACAAACCAAAAAAGAATATCCAATTGGTAAAAAAGACAGTCTCTTCAACAAATGGCATTTGGAAACTCGATTGAGACATACAGAAGAATGTAGCTGGATCACTTTCTTACACCATACACAAAAATAAATTCAAAATGGATGAAATGCATAAGTGTGAGAAAGAAAACCATCAAAATCCTAGAGTAGAACAAAGGCAGCAACCTCTTGACCTTGGTCAGAGCAACTTCTTACTAGACATGTTACTGAAGGCAAGGGAAATAAAAGCAAACATGAACTACTGGGACTTCATCAAGATAATAGCTTCTGCTGCACAGTGAAGAAAACAATCAACAAAACTAAGAGGCAGCCTATGGAATAGGAAAATATATTTGCAAACGACTTATCAGATAAAGTCTTAGTATCCACAATCTTATAATGAGCTTATCAAATTCAACATACAAAAAACAACCTAGTTATGAATCTGGCAGGAGACTGGGGCCCCTGGGTGGCTCAGTCGGTTGGGCATCAGACTTCGGCTCAGGTCATGATCTCATGGTTCATGGGTATGAGCCCCGCGTCAGGCTCTGTGCTGACAGCTAGCTCAGAGCCTGGAGCCTGCTTCAGATTCTGTATCTTCCCCTCTCTCTGACCTTCCCCTGCTGTCTCTGTCTGTCTCTCAGAAATAAACAAAACATTAAAACAATAAAACAAAGAATCTGGCAGAAGACCAATTATTTTCTGAAAAGGACACCCAGATGGCTAACAGACACATGAAAATATGTTCAACATCACTCATCATCAAGGGGTTAAAAATAAAAACCCCAATGATATACCACCTCATACTTGTCAGAGTACCTAAAATTAACAACACAAGAAACAATAGGTGTTGAAGAGGATGCTAAGAAAGGGGAGTCCTCTTGCACTGTTGATAAGAATGCAAACTGGTGCAGCCTCTTTGGAAAAGAGTATGGATGTTCCTCAAGAACACTAAAAATAAAATTACTATATGACCCAGCAATTGCATTATTATGTATTTACCCAAAGGATAAAAAGTACCGATTCAAAGGAGTACATACACCCCAATGTTTATAGCAACCTTATCAACATGGCCAAACTATGGAGAGAGCCCAAATATTAATCCATTGATGAATGGACAAAAGAGAGGCTGTATATATATACAATGGCAATATCATTCAACAATCAAAAAGAATGAAATATGCCATTTACTTTGACATGGATGGAGCTAAAATGTATTTTGCTAAGCAAAATAAGTCAGTCATAGAAAGACAAATACCATATGATTTCACTCATATATTGAATATAAGAAACAAAACAGATGAACATATGGGAATCGGGGTGGAAAAAGGAGAGAGGGCAACAAAGCTCAAGAGACTTTTAATGAAACAAAACAAACTGAGGGTTGATTGAGGGAATTGGTTGGGGATGGGCTAGATGGGTGATGGGCATTAAGGGGGGGCACTTGTGATAAGCAATGGGTGTTATACGTAAGTAATAAATCACTGACTTCTACTTCTGAAACCAATATTGAACTGTTGTTACCTAACTAAAATTTAAATAGTAAATAAAATTAAAACAAAATAAAATTATTAAACTAAGTTAAATTAAATTACTTTAATCTGGATAAGAATCTCTGGAACTGATTAAAAACACAACACATTCAAACAAAACAAATATTAGTAGCGTAAGACTAAATGAATTTTTTAAAGGGTAACAACAGGTCGAGAGGGCAAGATGGCGGAGAAGTAAGGAGCTCCGTACTAGCACTCGCGCCCATACCTCACACGGAAAAGATCTGAAGCCATTGGAAACCTTACAAAACCTGAGAGATTGGGAGAAAAAGGACGCAGAATCCACTGAGAAAGCCTTCTAACGTGAGTGCGAACTGGGGAAGATAAAATCGGGCGTGGATCGGAGACTCCAGGGTCGGAGGCGATCCCCCTCTGCAGGAAGTGAGAGGGGAAAAAGAGAGAGAGTCCGAAACAGAAAAACTTCCGCTCGAGGCATAGAAACACCCTGCGCGCCTAATACCTGCACGCCAGGTCCCCTCGTGCTAACTGGTCCCGGAGGGGCTGACCGCACAGACTGCTCCTTTGTGCTGGCTCCTAGCTGGCTGCCTTTCTAGAGTAGCGTCGCGCCTGCCGGCATTGTCCTCCTGGCTGGCTTGGGCCCCTGGAGGAGCCGCGCGCGGACACCGGGCGTCCGTGCTCCTGGCTGGCTGGAACTCTAGAGGGAAGGCAAAGAGCTAAAAACTGGGAAATTTGCCTGTGAGTTCGTGTTTCGGGTGACGAGCCATAGAGGGACCTGGTTTTCCTCACTCCAGCGGGCTCCACGCACCCGGCAGGCAAGCCCCCGCCCAGGCTCGCCAGCCCGACCCAGAGAAAGAAGCAGCAATTCTGACTATGCCCCCAGAGCTCGGCAGGAGGCCTGGAATTGCCCCAAAGGGATTGCCTGGGAAGTGGTGTCTAAGGCAAATTCAGCGGGGCGCGCGGACTGCGATTTGGAGACTGGGACTGGCCTGGGTTGAAGAGTGCAACCAACTTTGGCTGCGCTCCCGTACGGGGAGTTTACATGCCCAAAAAAGCGAGGTGCAGCCCTTGGTTCAAGAAGGGACTGGAGAGCCGCCACTCTCCTCTCCACAATCGCCAAGGCAGAACTCCCGACTGATGCACTGGATCACACCAAGCCCATCCCTGCTTGAGAGCTGCTCTCCTCCATTTTTTTTTTCTTCTTCTTTCTCTTTTCTCTCTTTTTTTCCCCAGAACACTGACCGGATTAACTCCGGTCGCCAGCTTGCTTAAACAATCACAACGAGTCCATTCTGTAGATGTAAATTCTACACCTACCGACATTTTCATCTCTTTCTCTCAGGAGTAAGTAGACTATATACTTTCTCTAGATAATACCAGCATCCTTCTCTCACCTATCCAACGATATTCTACCCTTTAGCTCTATGAAAAATGTTTCTTATCCATTCTGCCTATTCATTCTATCTCCAATTTTGCCTCATCCCCGCCCTGTCTTCTCTCTCTTTCTCTATGCTCTTCAACCAGCACTGCATACACACGGCTATTTAACTATAGCTGGAAATCTGGTTATATGCTTTAAATCATTCTTTGTCCATCAGTTTTCTTCTTTTTCCTTTTCTTTTCTCCTTTTTGACACTTTTATGTATTTTATACTCTATTATTCGCCCTGTCTCCACGGTCTTTTCTCTTAACTTTTTCGTTTTCCCTCTTGCTTTGCATGTTAGTTGAATTAGCCTGTGCGTTTTTGTGCTCCTTCTCCCTGTGTGTTTGTCTGTCTGTTTTCTTTTCCAGGGCTACTTCAAGAAACAAGCCAGAGTACACAAGGTGGAGAGTCCCAAATATCACTACAAATACGAAAATAAAATAACCAAGGCCCCAACAAGAAAGACTAAGAGATGCCATTCAAAAAACACTCTCTGAAAGGATAGACCCTGGACAGTCAAAGAGACTACTTGGATATAGCAGCGCTCAAGGTACAGAGAGCATAACAGGTCTTTAAAACCAACAAGAGCCGGATAGCTAATTAAAATGACGAAATGAAAGAGCTCTCCTCCAAAGAAACTCCAAGAAGAAATGACAGCTAATGAACTGCTCAAAACAGATATCAGCAGCATAAATGAACAAGATTTTAGAATACTAATGGTAAAATTAATAGCTGGGCTTGAAAAAAAACAGAGGGGACATCAAAGAAAGTATGGCTACAGACAGAATGGAAAATAAAAATAAGTATGAAGAATTAAAAAATGCAATAAATGAGATACATAATAAATTAGAGGTCTCCAATGCATGGACTGAAGAGGCAGAAAGGAGAATAAGTGATTTAGAAGACACCATTATAGAAAAAAAAGAAGCTTACAAAAAAAGACACAAACTGATCCAGGAACAGGAAAGAAGAGTTCGAGAGCTCAGCAATATGGGCAAACACAACAAAATCCGTATCATAGGAATCCCAGAAGAGGAACAGAGAGGGAAAAGTGCTGAAGGAGTCCTGGAACAAATTATAGCAGAGAACTTCCCCAACCTGGGGAAGGAAGTAAACGTTGAAATACAAGAGGCTCAGAGGACCCCCTCTCAGACGTAATTTGAATCGATCTTCGGCACGGCATATCATAGTGAAAGTGGAAAAATACAAAGACAAAGAGAGAATTTTGAAAGCAGCTAGGGAGAAAAGGGCCCTCACATACAAAGGGAAACCTATTAGAGTGGTGACAGACCTATCTACTGAAACTTGGCAGGCCAGAAAGGAATGGC
>NW_024082571.1:147445-149843 GCF_003009895.1 Hyaena hyaena | reverse complement strand
TTTTATCGCTGAGCTCTCTAACTTTCCTTTCGTGTTCCTGTATCAGTTTATCTCTCTTTTTCTCAGCTTCCTCTTTTTCTATAATTGTGTCTTCTAAATCACTTATTCTCTTTTCTTCCTCTTCAATCCGTGCTTTGGATGCCTCCATTTTATTTTGCATCTCATTTATAGCATTTTTTATTTCATCGCAACTATTTTTATGCTCCATAGTCTTTGTAGCTATAGTTTCTCTGATGTCTTCCATGCCTTTTTCAAGCCCAGAGATTAATTTTATGACTATTGATCTGAATTCTTGTTCAGTTATTTTGCTTGTATCTGTTTTGAGCAGTTCTTTAACAGTCAATTCTTTCTGGAACTTCTTTGGAGGAGAGCTCTTCCGTTTTGTCATTTTGGTTAGCTTTCTATCTCTTGTTAGTTTTAAAAGCTTGTTATGCACTCTACTTCTGTGAGTGCTACTGTATGAAAAAAGGCTCTTTGATTGTCCAGGGCCTGTCCTTCAGAAAGTGTTCTTTGAATGGTGTCTCTTGGTCTCTCTTGTTGAGACCTTGGTTATTCTATTTTCCTACTCGTAGTGGTATTTGGGACTCTCCACCATGTGTACTTTGGCTTGTTTTTTGAGGTAGCCCTGGAAAAGAAAACAGACAAACATACAGGGAACAAAGGCACACAAACGTATGTACAAATCCAAGAAACATGCAAACCAAAAGGGAAAACGAAAAAGAAAAAAGAAAAGGGGAAGGAGGCAAGGCCAATAATAAAAATAAAAATAAATGAAAAAGAAAAAGAAGAAAAGAAAAGGAAAAAAGGAAAAAAAAAACAATAGACAAAGGACAGTCTAAAACATATAACCAGATTTCCCAGCTACAAACAAATAGCTGGTTGTTTCAGTGCTGGTGGAAGAGCATAGAGAAAGAGAGAAATGACAGAGCAGGGATGAAGTGAAATTGGAAATGAAATGAGCAGGCTGAAGGAATAAGCAGCTTATTTCAAAAGAGAGAAAGAGTGGAATATGGTTGGATAGGAGGCGAAAGAAATTATGATGATGCTACTCTGAGGAATTATATAGTCTGATGACTCCAGAGAGAAAGAGATAAAAAGGTAGCGGTGGGGGTGTAAAATTTACATCTAGAGAATTGATTAGATGTGACTGTTTAAGCAAGCCAATGACTAGAATTAATCAGGGCAGTGCATCCATGTTGGTCTTGCCCTGGTTCCGGTTTAAAAAAAAAAAAAAAGGCAGCTCTCTAGCAGGGACAGGAATGGTTTGGTCCAGTGTGTCCCACGGGAATCCTGCCTTAGCAGTTATGAGGAGAAAAGTGGCGGTGCTCCAGTTCCTTCTTGAACCAAGCATTGAAACTCTTTTGGGTGTGATCTCCCTGTGCCAGGGGTGTAGCCAAGGTGGGCCATGCTCTATATCCCAAGCCACGCCTTGTTTCCAGAGCTCAGTTTGCACACCCCATTGAAATTGCCTGAAATATAAACTTGCAGGCGGATTGCTCAGAGCAGTTTCAAGTCTCTCGCCTTCCCCCTGGGGATAGAGCTGGAAGCCGTTGCTCCTCTCTCCTCCAGGTCGGGCTGGTGAGTGAGGAGCAGTTTCACCCGGGGTCGCCTGGGACGAGTGAATCCTGCCTCGTGTCAGCTGGAAAGCAGTAAACCGGTTCTCTGTGTGTCCCATCGGCTGAATTATAAACTCGCAGGTGAGTCCCTCAGAGCCTTTTCAAGCCTCTCACCTCCCCGCGGAGCCAGAAGCACAAGGGCACAGTTTCAGGCGCCGCTGAGTCCCCTGCAAGACCTGGACATTTTGAACCCTATTAAACTTTTAAGTGTCCATGGTTGTAAGATGGAGATGGTACATTTTGCTCCCTCTTTACTCTGCAGGAATTCTTGGAAGATTCCCTCTTTACCCTCCTTCCTGCTGCTAAAGAGACTCTTGGGCACTAGCTCTAACCAGATATCTGGCCTCTGGAACCTTTAAATGTGTCTGTCAGGGGAGGGAGCAGAAGAAACAATTTCCCTTTGGACTGCTTGAGTTAATGTTGTTAGGGTCTCCCCTGGCCTAGAGAGGAGTTAAGGGAGCTAGTCTTTGCAGAGCCTTAGGATAGCCTGGGGAGAAAGGCAGGGTCCAGCTTGCCATGCATGTCTTGGGTCTTCACACACATGGCTGGTTGCTTCGTTACCGGTCCCCAGACATGTAGATTGAAGCATCTACACTGACCTCAAGATCTCTTTTCAACGTCTCAGTTTCACCTTATGTGAGATTCATATGTATATTTGTGGAGAGGCATTCAGGAAGTTACTGCTTGGAGACACTGATCATGACTGCTCAGAAGGTGTCTATATTGGTTGGTTTTTTTTTTTTTTGCATTCTTTTTTTTTTTTTTTACAAATAGTTTATTGT
>NW_024082571.1:0-146763 GCF_003009895.1 Hyaena hyaena | reverse complement strand
TCTATACCATGGAATACTACATGGCAATGAGAAACAATGAAATCTGGCCATGTGTAGCAACATGGATGGACCTTGAGGGTGTTATGCTGAGCGAAATAAGTCAGGCAGAGAAGGACAAATATCATATGTTTGCACGTATAGGAGGATTAGGAGGAACCTGACGGAGGACCAAGGGGGAGAAGAAGGGCGGAAATGGTGGGGGAAAGGGAGAGAGGCAAACCATGAGAGACTCTTGAATGCTGACAAAAACTGAGGACTGATGGATGTGGGGGGGAGGGAGGTGATGGGCATGGAGGAGGACACTTGTGGGGATGAGCACTGAGTGTTATGTGGAAACTAATTTGACAATAAACTATTTGTAAAAAAAAAAAAAAAAAGAATCTGAGGTGTTTTTTTACTTGTCTCTTTTTCAATGTTTTATTTTCTTTGCTTTATTTCTTAAGTACACATATAAGTGAAATCATATGATATTTGTCTTTCTCTAACATAGTCCACTTAACATTATAACATCTAGGTCCATCCATGTTACAAATGGCAAGATTTCATTCTTTTTTTATTGCTGATTATATTACACAGACACAGACACACACACACACAGACACACACCACAGCTTCTTCATTATTCATCATTAGTGGACACTTGGTTTGCTTTCATATCATGGCTATTTTACATAATGCTATAATACAGATAGTAGTGCATATATCTTTTTGAATTCATGTAAATAAAAACTTTTGCACAGCAAAGGAAACCATCAACAAAACAAAAAGATAACCTACAGAATGGGACAAGATATTACAAATGATATATCTAATAAGGGGCTAATATGCAAATTAAATAAAGATCTTGCATAACTCAACACCAAAAAAAAAAAAAAAGAATAAATCACTACAAAATGAGCAGAAGATCTGAATAAACAATTCTCCAAAGAAGATATACCAGATGGGCAACAGACACACGAGAAGATGCTCAACATCACTAATCATCAAGGAAATGTAAATTAGGATTACAATGAGGTATCACTTTACACCTATCATAACGGCTAAAATTTAAAAAAAAAAGACAAGAAATATCAAGAATTGGTGAGAATGTAGAGAAAAAGGAACCCTCATGCTTAGTGGGTGGGAATATAAATTTGTGAAGCCCATTATGGAAATTCCTCAAAAAATTAAAAATAGGACTACCATATGGTCCAGTATTTCCACTATTGGATATTAACCAAAAGAAAACAAAATTTTTTCTAGCTCTTTTTAAAAATGTTTTCTAGGGTCGCCTGGGTGACTCAGTAGGTTAAGCGTCCGACTTCAGCTCAGGTCATAATCTCACAGTTCATGGGTTCGAGCCCCGCGTTGAGCTCTGTCTGTCAGAGCCTGGAGCCTGTTTCAGATTCTCTGTCTGTCTCTCTCTCTGACCCTCCCCTGCTCACGCTGTCTTTCTCTCTCTCAGAAATAAATAAAACATTTAAAAAATTTAATTTTTTTAGTTATTTATTTTGAGAGAGAGAGAGGGAGGGAGGGAGAGAGGGAGAGAGGTAGAGAGAGGGAGAGAGAGAGAGAGAGAGAGAGAACAATCAGAGGAGGAGCAGAGAGAGAGTGAGAGAAAGAGAACCTTAAGCAGATTCTTTGCTGCCAATGCAGAGCCTGATGTGGGACTTGAACTGTGAGATCATGACCTGAGCTGGAATCAAGTGTCAGACGTTCAACCGACTGAGCCACCCAGACACCAATTTCTAGCTCTTTTAATAAGAACTTTTTAAAAGCCCATAAGCAGCTACAGACACAATTAAAAAGTAGACAAACTTTAAAAAAGGAGAAAAAGCAAAGACACATCCTTCACTACACAACAAATACAAAGTGCTACTAGTGTTACTCCACTAATATCTTGTGGGAGGCCTAGCTTTCCATGCACTCAAGAATACTTTCCATTATTGTACAGGAAGACCAGGCTGCATTCGGGTGTGATGATGTCAAACCAAATGTGTGCTGGCACTTCTGAGTTCAAGTTCCACAGTTCTGGTCTTAAGTGGGGTTGATAACCAGTCTGCGTTGAATCCAAAAACCAAAGTAGATACCAAACCCAATCAGCATCCAGACACCAAATCGGGCCCAGGTGCGAGCCATCATCTGCATCATAAGGTAAACATTCATGAAGATGCTCAGTAGTGGAATGAGAGGCAGAGCAGGGACCTTAAAGTGAGAGGCACTGGGCCTCTGTGGCTGTCTCCAGATGACCCCAGTGAGCCCAGTGATGAGCACCAGGAGTACCACAACCACTGTAATCCACACTGGGTCTCCAGAAAGCAGAACTGGCCACTGGGCCAGCCCCAAGCAAAGAAGAATGATCAGCAGAATAAGCAGTGAGGAGCAAACACAGACAACCCTGCCAGAGAGTGGAGTGGGGGAGGAGCTGCCTGGAAAAAGTAGTCCCCGTGGAGTCAGCCTCTCTGCTGTAGGTCCATTCTCCTCCTGCACCACTGTTTCATTTCCCCCACTCTGCATCTCAGGTTGATACCTGACAATGAGAATACCAAAAGTCATCAGAGAGAAAACTATCAGGGTCCCAAGTGACATGAGTTCGAGAAGATCAGTGAGTCCAAAGAAGAATGAGGTGATTGCTGCAACAATGCCAAAGGTCACAGTGGCCATCATGGGGGTGTATGTATATGTTAGGATCCTGGCAAGGACAGGGAACAGGAAGCCTTCCTGTGCCATTGCAGGATGTGCCATCACATATTGTATGAGGAACATAAAGTCAAAGATGTCTTCAAAAACAATACACAGGAATCCAAAGGCTACAACATAGTAGGCAGGGACCCAACCAATATGGAGAAATGCTTCAGGCAAGGTGTTCCCAAGTTGAAGTTGGTAGTAAGGCACCATAAGTGTAAGTGCCGCAGAGACACCAAAATACAAGAAAAAGCATATGAACAGTGTAATCACAATGCCCACCGGAATGGAATGCTGGGGATTCTGGGCTTCCTCAACTCTGGTAATAATATTAGTGAAACCCCAAAATGCATAGATACAGGTAGATGCTCCATGGAAAATCCCTTCCAAGCCAAAAGGCACAAATCCTCCAGAGCCCAGAGGGCCCAAGGTAGAGGAGCCATTGAGTCCAGCCATTTTGTAGTCCTCTTCTGTGAGCCTCCAGTTGTGCAGGTCCCCCTTAATGAAGCCAGAAATGATGACGAAGCTTAGAACCAAAATTTTCACCAATGTGGACACTTTGATAACCAGAGGAATATACCTAATGTTCCGACTCAGCAATTCCATGAAAAACAACACAAGGAACACAACAAAGAAGACTAGAATTTCTACAAATGCACGGGAAACATTTTGTGAGATACTGTCATACAGCATCTGAAAGATCTGGTTTCCAAAAAAACTGTCAAAAATGAAGATCCAGGTTCGTATCACAATGTTTACATAGGCAACATTTATGAAAATGAGGGCCCAGCCAGTGATGAAAGCCCCGAGTTCACCTATGGTGACAAAACTGTAGTGATATGAAGAACCAGAATGTGGAACTCGGGTACTAATCTCTGCATAGCTCAGCCCAGCCAACACTGAAGTTAGGCTGGCCACCAAAAAGCAGATCACAATGGATGGGCCTGCTTTATTTCTAGCCACCTCACCAAGCAGGATATACACACTTATATCCACTGTGTAGTTCACACCCAGGGCCACTACCTCCGGTGTGGTCAGGCTTCTGGCAGTCTCAGCCATAGGTTGTTCCAGTGTACATCTGCGTAACAGCTTTTGACAAAATCTGCGAAGTGCTTGACAAAACATTCTAGCTAGAATGGAAGTGGATTCTAGGATCAGAGAGCTGTGACAAGTTCAGGGAGCTGTAAGTCTCAGATAGGTTCTGTGATGCTGAGTTAAGCTGAATTGGGTTGGGGATCTTGCAAATGGTTGCTGAGTTCAATGATGCTGCTTCATGTTTCTTCAGCTATGTGCTGTCCGGCCAGAATGCCTAAGACATGGTAAATAATAAATATTTACTGAACAATGGTGTTCAGCTAACAAACCAAAGCTCAGAAGTCACATGTCACTTGTTACAGCCCAAATATCACAGAAACTGACACAAAAGGACATCATATAAGAATCAACTTTGCTTTCCACCCAGAAAAAGTGCCAAATATCTCCCAAAATTCTCCTTTTACATAATACATGACATAATCCAATTTTGGTTTATCAAATTCATGTAGCTTCATGTACTAATTAAGCTGGAAAACACAAGAGGGCATGAATTTATTGTGCAATAATTCACACATGAGATGTTTTCTTGGTGCTTAGGCATGAGTTATGACACATTAAGTCATGGAATGGAGGGACTTATTGAAACTACAGAACCATTTTTAAAATATCATCTGTGTTTAAAATACAAATATTGCTCCCATGTTCTTAAAATCTTTAGCCCCCAAATCAGATAGCCAAGGTCACATGTCACTTTGGCCTCCTTTATCTTCATTCTGCATCATCATTTAGCTCTACTGATGGCAAAGCATGTACAGTCCAACCCTTCCCTTTACCCACCTAGGCCACCATGGGTGCTGTGAGAAGAATGGAAGAGGGAGAAAAGGGCAGGGCCTTCATAACTCCCTGCACGAGGAGAGGAACAGGCTATCTGGTGAGGAAACACTGGAGAACTGGGTGAAGCAGTGGACCCAACCAAGGGTCCATTACTAAGAAGGGAGAAGAGCCAGAAAGGCCATTTTGTGAATTCTGATATTCACTGAACCTCAGCCAAAGCAACCAGACAAAATTCACTACAGTTTTTATGTCCACAGTTATGAGAGTATGATGGATAGAGAGAAAAGAAGTAAGTCACCTATCTCAGTAGCTGACAAGTAAAATAATTGCTTCTGTCTCCTCCTTCTCTGGGTTCCAGGAGAGAATATGAGCTCACTTCTACAGAAAGTCTCCTTACTGACCACACTGTGCTCTATAAACACCGTACACCATCTATGATGTCAGCTGCCAGTAGCCTGAGAATCTGCCCTGTTCTGTGAGCTTGTATCAAAACACTCACTTGTAACTGCCTATTAATTTTTTACAAGGAGTTATTTTTAACTGGCTCAAAGTATTGTCTGAACATATCAAATATGTTTTCTCAATGAACAAATCCTGCAGGTGTTTCCTACCCCTCCCCCAACTGCTATTCAAATGGCCTCCTCTTCAAGGAAAACAAGGTTTTAGATGAACAATTCAGAGGAATGCCCTGGAAATAACTAGTGGAGAACGGAGAAAACACAGTGATGCAGCCTCCGTTCTCCTCCTTACTCGGGCTTTGGGTTTTATTTTTATTTATTTATTTATCTATTTATTTATCTATTTATTATTTATTTTTAAATAGTTTATTGTCAAGTTGGTTTCCATATAACACCCAGTGCTCATCCCCACAAGTGCCCCTCCTCCATGCCCATCACTCCCCTTCCCCTCTCCCTCACCCCCATTAGCCCTGAGTTTGTTCTTGGCATTCAACAGTCATGAGAGACTCTTGAATACTTATCTATATTTGTATTTATTTTTACTTATTAGAAAGAGAGAGCGGGAGTTAGGGAGAGGGGCAGAGAGAGAGAAAGAGAACCTTAAGCAGACTCCATGTTCAACATGGAGCCTAATGCAGCACTGGGATTGCAACCTGAACTGAAATGAAAAGATGCACGTGGAATTGACTGAGCTACCCAGCCGCCCCTCAGACTTCAATTTTGAGAGAATTTTAGGAAGTGTTCTCAGAGGTTTCAACAAACAGATCAAGTAAAACTTCAAAAAAATCTTCTCTACAGATGACCAAGAGGACCCCTAGGATTATGGGTCAGACCTTCTGTCTACATATCCACCTAGACTCTTTATTTGTCAATAAACTGTTCCAATGTTATGATCTACGAACAAGCATCTGAGACAGATAAGGAAGATCAATGAACTCAATCAACTTTCTACACAATGAATATGATTGATGTGTCTCCACCCATCAATCCTCAAAAGCCTCCCGTCACCCTTATGCTGCCCTTCTTGTGTGCTCTCCTAGCACCTGGGCTTCCCCCGTGTGCCATTTATCCTAATGTATCAGAATTCCAGCTCAGCTTCCTGAGAATTTATAAACATCAGAGAGAATCTCCTCCAATAGACTATGAGTTAGGTGTTCAATAAATATTTGTTGAACAAATGTACAAACTGAGAAGAGAAAACTGAAAGAGCACATAATCCATAATTCCTATCTACTTGACTTTGAGATACATACTTTGTAGCCAAGCAACCTTTATAAATCTGGCTCAGATAAATATATAAATGGACTAACTTTCTTGCAGAAGTTAATCAAAATTAAAAATGAAGGGAAAACCACCTGTGATAAAACCTTGACTGCACATTATTCAAAGCAGGTATGAGCCACATGTAGGTTATAAAGACTTGTTTGCCTTTGAGGACACTTGCATTTGTGGGGATGAGCACTGAGTGTTATATGGGAACCAACTTGACAATAAACTATTTGTATAAATAAATAAATAAATAAATACAAAATAAAACTATCAGACTGTCTTGAGTTAAAAGGCTTCCTTGGGTTATAGGCAACCAAGCATCCATGCCCTACTTTTTGAGACATTGTGCTCAGGCCCTATAATCTAGGTAGTATGTCCTTAGGCAAAGGTTCTCACTTTCAGGGACAGAGGGAAGCATAATAAAAGATACCTGGGGACATCTTCAAACTTCAGATCCTCTCTTTCTGGAGATTTTTGTCCAACTAGTCCTGTACTTCCCATGACTGTTCTAAACCACCCGAAATGAAAATAAATTGTCCTCAATTTCAAAGGGAAGAGATTCTAAAAGCTTCCTTCACTGGAAGGCAGGACATTTTGGTAGTTAGGAATAAAGGCTCTTCAGGTAGAAGTTCAGGTTCTACATACAACTCAACTAATACCAGGTGATTCTGGACAAAGAGATTCACCTGCTGGGGACTTAGTTTCCACAACAGACAAATGGGAGTGAAAGTAAATACCTCGTGGGGTAATTGTAAGGAGTAAGTGAAATAATGCCTGCGAAGTACTCAATGCCTAGCAAACAATATGTACTTAACATAATTGACCTAATGTTTACTATTGAAATCTGACCCAAAGTTTCCAGACTTTGAAAATCAATTAGTCTTTATAAATGTCGAGCCTCAAAATCATCCAATACAACTCAAGCCTGTACGCTAGCCATCATGAGACAATTAAACGTTTTAGTGTATATATTTTGCCTTGAAACTCAAGGACTCCAATTAGACACCCTCACACGTGCTGACATTAAACATGTGGGGGCCCTAGACTAACTGAGTTATACCAGGCATTGAAAAATGCAGAAGCTGAAAATAATAATAATAATAATAATAATAATAATAAATAATATCCTTGCTTACAGATGCACCATCTCATTTCTGGGAGAGGCAGTGCTGAGTACTGTAGATGTAAGAGAAATTAACATTATGTAAAATCTTTGGATTTGATCCCTGTTTCTTCTGCTTTATTGTATAATCTCTTCTGCTTAATTTCTCTAACCCTCAATTTTCTCATCCACAAGGAACCTTACTTCACTTCCCTTACTCAACATGAGAATTCAAGAAAATATAAAAACTCTCATATACTGTGTGTAAGAGTGTAACTGGGGCCACCACCCTGAAGCACAGTCTTAGAGCAATTAAGAATGTACAGCACCCCCACCCCACAATCCTTCTACAAAGTAAACACCCAAAGGAAACTCTATCCTGAGTACATAAAAAGGCCCATATGAGCATGTTCATCACAGGACTGTTTGTGGTAGCAAGAAGTTGGTAGCTATGCCTGTGTCTGTTACTAGATGAATATATAAGTAAAATTTGCCATATATGCACAATGAAATACTGCACAGCACTCAGAAATCATACAGTAGATTTACATACAGCAACATGGGTAGATCTCAAAAACAATGTTAGGAAGCAAAATTAAAAGTAAAAGGATGAGGTTTATAGCACAATATCATTTATGTAAATTTAAAGAACAGCCAAAAAATGTGTTTGTCAAAGATACATACATACTTGTTTAAAATGTCACATTATTTCTCTGCTCTAAACTTTTCACTTGTTTTCCTTTTTATTCAGAGTGGGAGCCAAAATGTGCACTTACAATGGCCTACAAAGTCTTATAGTATTTGTCACTGACCCAGCTACTTCTCAGCCTCTGTTTCTCTCTTTTCCCATTTTTCTTAGGCCACTGGCCTCGTAAGCATTCTGGCTTCCTAACATACCAGGCAAGCCCTTACCTCAGGGCCTTTACAATGGCGTCCCCTATAACTGCACCACTTTTGGCCCAGATATTTACATGGTTGCTTCCTTAATGGCATTTCACGAAATAGTATAAAACTGTGTAGCAATGCCTTCTTTAATCACCACATAAAAATGCACAATGTACCTTACCCTCACTATTTTTTCCTTCAGCGCATATCCCTATTTAACATAAGTTTTACCTATTTATTTGTTCATGATTTATCTCACTGAAAAATAATGTAAGCTCCATGAAAGCAGGATTTTTTTTTGCTCTTGACTGTTATCTCTGCACTTACAACTGTGCTGACACATAGTCACCCATGTGAATTTGTTGAGTGGATGAATGTATCTAAATACACATATAGAGCATGGACTGGAGAAGCATTCATTAAATACATTAAAGCACGTGTCTCCAGTTAGGAAAGGAAATAAGATTAGAGATCAGGATGAAAGGAGAAAATAAAATGCATTGATACAGGGCCTGACAGGGAACGATGGTGCTAACAGTCCATGACTGAGGGAGAGGTTTACTCCACTCTGTGCACTGCAGTTTAAACAAACACATTGCATGAGATGATGTTATGAGAGGACCTGGTTTAGAGCCTGAAAATGGTGGGCACACAATAGATTTAAAATGAAGGGAACTGGATCCTGTAATCATCAGGACATGGAGAATACAGAGAAGAGATGCCTGCTAGAAAGAGAGTAGAGGACAAGGGAAGATGGGGCACCCTTCCCACCAGTTCCCTCTGAACCCATTTCCCTTTTCCCAATTCCCCATTCTCCTTCAGCTCCTTCAACTGCCTCTGTAGGCTCCTTACTGGGCACTAAGGATGCTTGTGCCATGTTTCTCTCTCTCTGGGGAACTGTCTCCAGTCACCAATCTCCCAACAATGACATAACAGTTGTTCTTCACATTTGTTGAATCACAGAATTCTCTAAAGTTGGCCACCTCAAAAAGTGTCCTACACTCTTCCGAAGTCCATCCACGGACCATGAGCAGGAATCCCCTAAGAGGACCATCTGAATGGCAGGGTTGGAGAGGGGTAATGATTTTGATTATTTCTCTTCCCTTCAACTGCGTTGTGCAGGGTGGTCCTTGTGCTCTTCCCACTTTTACTGAAGATGAGGGACAGTGGACTACAAACAAAGTATGAAGATACCAGAGAAGCAACCCAAAGAATGAAATATTTTGGAATAGATATTCATGTTTTATAACTTGGACAGATGTGGGTAGAACAAACAGATGAGCAGCAAACTTATAGAAGAGAAAACAAACCCATGATTGGGAATCATGAGAGAGACTACTACAAATCCAGCTTATAACAACACAGGGAAGCATCGTCCTCAAACACCATGTTCATAAATGCTCTCTCTGTGTGCAATAATCTATGATTATTCCAATAGTTTATATTTAGTCCAGACGCTCTGACCCAACTGCCAAGCCTCACCCTAATTCCCTCAGCACCCCCCCCCCACCCTCAGCCCCATCATCTTCTTCCTAACTCATTTCCCTACATTCTAACTTACCTTTCCTGGGATGAGCCTTTGGCCTGAGTCAGTGCCTGCCCTGCCACGAATGCTCTCCTCACAACTTTCTGTCCAGCTTTGATGCTCTAACTCTTCTCAACACTAATCTACAACTTTCCCCCTTGTGTCTAGGAAGCCTTCCCTAAGCCATCCTGACTAATCCCTATCTCCAACCTCCTGCCCCTTCCCCATAGCACTTACAGCCCATCATGATGCTCAGCTAAAATTAATGTTTTATTTATGCCTGCCGGTGTCCTGAGTGTGTCACTTAAATTCCTTTACAGTCTAAAAGCTTCCATAGGGCAGCACCAGAATCCACCTTCAACTTTCACTACCCTGGACAAGGATCTACTCATAATTGTACCAAGCAACTATAAGAGGAATTTTACAGACAAAATGAATATATTGATGTATTGGTTAAACACTATATCTTAAGATTCCTAAAAATAGGATTTTATTTTTCATTGGAAAGAGAGAAAGAGTCAATCCCAGGTAGAAACAGGAGACTAGAACATGCATCTGCTATTCTAAGAACGTTTCCTTAGGATATTTATTTTGAGGGCCGTGGGTCTGTGAATCTCAGTTTCATTAGGAAACAGCCTCTCCCAAAGGAGGTGTTTTCTCAGGGGAGATTCTTTTTTTTTTTTTTTACAAATAGTTTATTGTCAAATTAGTTTCCACATAACACTCAGTGCTCATCCCCACAAGTGTCCTCCTCCATGCCCATCCCTCCTCCCCCCCACATCCATCAGTCCTCAGTTTTTGTCAGCATTCAAGTCTCTCATGGTTTGCCTCTCTCCCTTTCCCCCACCATTTCCGCCCTTCTTCTCCCCCTTGTTCCTCCGTTAAGTTCCTCCTAATCCTCCTATACATGCAAACATATGATATTTGTCCTTCTCTGCCTGACTTATTGCGCTCAGCATAACACCCTCAAGGTCCATCCATGGTGCTACACATGGCCAGATTTCATTGTTTCTCATTGCCATGTAGTATTCCATGGTATAGATAAACCACATCTTCTTGATCCATTCATCAGTTGATGGACACTTAGGCTCTTTCCATGTTTTGGCTATTGTTGAGAGTGCTGCTATGAACATTGGGGTACACGTGCTCCTGTGCCTCAGCATTTCT
Organism: Hyaena hyaena; assembly: GCF_003009895.1. Taxonomy (NCBI): domain Eukaryota; kingdom Metazoa; phylum Chordata; class Mammalia; order Carnivora; family Hyaenidae; genus Hyaena; species Hyaena hyaena. The sequence goes on along the minus strand of NW_024082571.1, from coordinate 135,824 downwards.
GTATCCCTTGGGTAAATTCCTAGCAGTGCTATTGCTGGGTCCTAGGGGAGTTCTATTGTTAGTTTCCTGAGGAACCTCCACACTGTTTTCCAGAGGGGCTGCACCAGTTTTCATTCCCACCAACAGTGTAGGAGGGTGCCCGTTTCTCCACATCCTCGCCAGCATCTAGAGTTCTCTGATTTGCTCATTTTAGCCACTTCTCCAAAGAGGACATCCAGATGGCCAACAGACACATGAAATGATGCTCAGCATCCCTCCTCATCAGGGAAATACAAATCAAAACCGCACTGAGATACCACCTCACGCCAGTCAAAGTGGCTAAAATGAGCAAATCAGGGGAGATTCTTAAAGAAATGCAGAGAGAGGCAAGGGAAATTGAAGCCAGCTTCTTTGAATTCCATAATGCTCCTGGCTCCCCTTTTACTCAGACTTTCCTGTTTTTCTCTGACTCTGAAGTCCTTCAAATTCCAAAACAAAGTTCCATCCCAAGTCTCCCAGAAAAACTCTTGTCAAATCTAATATTCACCCACTAAATTAAGGCCCTCTTGCTTCCCCAGCCAGCCCCACCCACTCTCCTTTGTCCTGGAGGTCATTGTGTTTATTACTGTGTCTCTAGAAGTGTACTGCTCTCACTCTGTAACTTTCCTTTTCAAAAATTTTCCAATCTCCAGAGATTATATTAATCCTTCTGTATCCAAGCACAGCTTCTTCATGGTCTCAAAGTATATAAATTCTCTCATCTTCCTTAAAACACAAGCATCCGTCACCTCAAGTTGCTTACATTCCTGCAGTAGGAATTGAACAATAAACAAGTAATATAAACATATTTTATGTTGGATGTGTGATCAGCGCTGCAGAGAAAAGGGAAGCAAGAAAATGTTAGGATGTGTTCAGAGTGGGTGTTGTGATTTTAAAATGGATACTCCAAGATTGCACTGTTGTGCAACTGTCACCATCATCATCTCCAGAACTTGTTCATCTTCCTCATCTGAAACTCTGTACCCATTACACACAGTAACTCCCTATTCTTTCCTCCCTGAAGGCCCTGGCAACCAGCATAATACTTTCTGTCTCTGTGAGTTTGACTACTCCATGTACCTCCTATAAATGGAATCATATAATATTGCTGTTTTGTGACTAGCTTATTTCATTTAACATAACATCTTCAAGTTGTAGCTCATGTAGAATGTCCTTCCTCTTCAGGCTGAATAATATTCCATTGTGTGTATATCTCACATCTTGTTTATCTATCCATCCACTGATGGACATGTGGGTTGTTTCACCTTTAACTGTTGAGAGTAATGCTGTTGTGAATATGGGTGGTCAAGTATCTTTTTGAGTCCCTGCTTTCAGTTCTTTGGGATATACACCCAGAAGAGGGATTTCTGGATCATATGGTAATTGTATATGTAATTTTCTGAGAAATCACCATAGTGTTTTCCACAGCAGCTGCTCCATTTTACTTCTCACTAGTGATGGACAAGGCATCCCAATTTCTCCACATCCTCCCTAACACTAGTTATTCTTTGTTTTTGTTTTGTTAGTAGCCATCCTAATGGACATGAAGTGATACTAAGTGGGTTTTTACGGAATAATAAGGAGGCCTGTGGGGCCAAGACAGAGTAGGTGAGGGGGAAGCAGTAGGGGATGAGGTCAGAGAGAAAGCAGGAAGCCAGATCCTTCATGTAGGGTCTGAGAGTCACTGTGAGGACTTTGGCAATTATTCTGGGTGTGATTGGAACCGACAGTTTCACATGCTGCCTACTGATTTTCATGTTCTGTGAGCTAAGTATTAGGTTCTCAAACCAAGAAAAAACCTCCTCTAGAGTTTGAAAACAAGGCATGGAGACAAGTTTTGTGGAGTTCTCAATAGCTGTTTGGTGCTTCTGACAACACATTGAGGGCTGAACAAGCTGTGTTCTTGTATCTGCCTCCCTCTTAGATGCCAAACAGAGATGTCATACAACCACCCATGGGGGATTAAGATGGCAGACTGCTTTTACTGAAGCTATTCACTTTCTGGATTATCTCTAGGCAGTACTCCATCACTTAAAAATCAAACAAAAGTCGGGGCGCCTGGGTGGCTTAGTCGGTTAAGCGTCAGACTTTCGCTTAGGTCATGATCTCGCGGTTGTGGGTTCGAGCCCCGCGTCGGGCTCTGTGCTGACTGTCAGCTCAGAGCCTGGAGCCTCTTTCGGTCTGTGACTCCCTCTCTCTCTGACCCTCCCCTGCTCACGCTGTCTCTCTCTCTCCTAGAAATAAATAAAACATAAAAATTTAAATTAAAAAAAAATCAAACAAAAGTCATTTTAGTATCATTCACTATTTCAGGCTATTCCCACCATTATTGTGGATAATCAAGAGCTGACATGGTGATAAAGTGTACTTTTTATGGAACTTGGTGAAATTAGGAACTGCAAAGACAGGAGTAGGGAGACTCAGAAAGGGAAACATGTGCACTCACAAGCCATGTAGAATTAAATAGAAGAATCCAGGTCAAAGTCCCAGATGCCTCAGAAAGGACTGTCACAAAGCTCCAGCTCAGAGCTGGATAGAAAGATGGCCCCAAAGAGAAACCTGAAAACATATTTCAGAGGAGCAAAGAGTACCTCTCATGGCCTCACTTGCTCATGGCCACAGGGATGAAAGCTTCTACATCCCAATGAGAAGTCCAACTAATTATACAGTTTCTCAACAACAAATAGTCTGGAGAGAATGGCTTCCCAACCACCATTTATAAACGTTAGAAAATATAAACTTGGATCTTGGTAGTGGGGGAGATAGATGGTAGAGAAGGAGAGAATTATGGGGTTGTCCATCCTGGGAAAGGAGGGGAGACTTAAATCAATTTACACTATGACATTCTTAGGATTCAAATGAGGGCAGGGGAGGGAAGTATAGTATACAGGGTAGTATATTTATGGAAATGTAATAACTAATTTCTCAACAAGGAAACAGGCCATATATTCCTAGGCTCTGTGTGCTATATTTCTTTCCAGCTGACAACCACCTTATTCATCAACCACTTTCAACTCAGGATGATCACTACCCACCCCCAGGGCAAAGAGACTCTACAGTTTGCCTCACTTCATAGTCCCAAACTCATTTACCTTCTCTGTGGGATCATTACAGATGTCCTGGGTTACCTTTAAGCCTTCAAACATGTATAATAAAAATGGAACATGAACATAGCATAAGGCTGCTCTTCCTCCTTTCCTTAGGTAGAAAAATAATAAACCTAAGTGGCAGTGAAAATTTTATGTCATCCATTTATTTGCTCATTCAAAAATAGTTAAACACCTTTTAAATGCCAGTGTTAATGTTTGATGCTACCAACACAACATGGAGGAAAAAGACATGTTCTCTGCCTTAATGGCACTCATTTCTGTTAACAATGTTCTTATATAATATTTCTGCTGAAAATGTGTAAATGGAATCTAATGATAAAATGATCAGTCTAGAAAACAACTTTCTACAGAAAGTTGACTTTCTCTAAAACCTACCTATGCTTTTCAAAATTGTCCATGTCAGAAATGACGGTTAGAGGAACTGTTGCAATTTAAAGGAGAATAAAGAGGCATTACAATGAAATGCAATGCAGAACTTGGAATTGTAGCGGTATCATCTGAATCAGGGAAAAACATTTTATCATAAAAAAAATGGACAATTTGTAAACTTTGAGAATGGATCATATATCATACATACATGTACACGTGCACACACATACACACATTGGAGAAAATAAGCAAATGTGGCAAAATATTAACAACTGGTCAATCTTGATGAAAGATAATGGGTGTTAATTATACTATACTTACAACTTTCTGTAGGTTTGATAATTTTAAAACAAAAACAGGACTTGAAAAAAAGAATATCACAATAGTAAAGGTTATGGACTCTCATACCCTGAATGCCCTTTATAAATAAGCTTGCCATCACTTTGGGTGAAACCCAACCCAGAATGATCTAGCTCTGAATCAGAAACTTTAGATCAGAGGATTGGGTGGGAAGATAGATTTTTGTCTTTGATTTACAGTCAAAATTGTCAGCAAGGAAAAATATTTGGAAATAAACCACAAAATTGGCTCATGTTAGCACAGTTACCAACCCTAGAGGTACTAGGAAACGTGCAGAGGCTGGAGGCAGAGAAAAATGGTATCTAAAGAGATAGAGAAAAATAAGGGTACCAGGCAAATGTGTAAGGCTTACAGATACATGGACAGAGGAGTGAAATGCAACTAGAAGTTGTTGAGCTACAAATAATGCACAGATGTTATTTCATTTAACATCAATAACAACCCAATGAAATAAGTATTATTATTCTACTTTACAGACTGAATAGTTAGATAATTGTCCCAAGCTCCTATAGCCAGTACAAAGAAGCGCTGGAATTTGAACTTGGGTCTTTGTTACTTCAAACACCCTGTTCTCTCTACTGCATCACCCTACCTCTACGAAGAGTCAAGACTCTAGGGCATGGCTATTTAAGGAGTATTTGAGCCAGTTCTTTTCTTTGTGCCAAGGAAACCTTCTGCTGATGTCTTCCCTTCCCTCCCAAATACATATTGATGAACAAGAGCTAGAAGTACGGGGATCATTAAACCTCAAAGTTCTATCTAAACAATGTCCTGCTAAACTCCAAACCTAATATTTGTCCAAAATGTCTCTACACTGTCCTTTTAGATCTCGAGAAAGATTCTAAAACATCCCCGTAGCCACCCAAATAGTTCCCAGATATGAGTTTACAGATAATTGTAATTCCTACCCACAACTTTAGCTCATCCCCTTTTGCTTGGATTTTAGTAGAATGTAGTATACTAGTCCCTAGATGACAAATATAAGACATCCTTCTGATGCTAAATATGAGCATTAGTGTTCCCCATTGTGAGCTGTGTCTGTGATTAGCCCTGAGCTTACAGCACCTAGATTATTGTTAATACTTATTAATCATCCAAGGCATCTGGGTGGCTCAGCTGGTTAAGCATCTGACTTTGGCTCAGGTCTTGATCTTAAGGTTTGTGGGTTCGAGCCCTGTGTTGGGATCTGTGCTGACAGGTCAGAGCCTGGAGCCTGCTTCAGATTCTGTGTCTCCCTCTTTCTCTGTCTCCTCCACCTTCATGCCCTGTCTCTCTCTGCCTCTTAAAAATAAGTTTAAAAAAACATTAAAAATTTTGAAAAAATATTAATCATCCATGGAAATGAGCACAAAGACCAGTGGACATCGGGTGTCATTACAGACTTATTTGTCCATTTTGACCCTCCTCATTACTTTTTAAACTTATTAAGAAATATGGACTTGACATGGGGTGCCTGGGTGGCTCAGTAGGTTAAACATCTGACTTCGGATCAGGTCATGATCTCATGGTTTGTAGGTTCGAGCCCTGTGTCGGGCTCCAGCTCAGAGCCTGAAGCCTGTTTCAGATTTTGTGTTTCCCTCTCTCTCTCTGACCCTCCCCTGCTCTCTCTCTCTCTCTCTCTCTCTCTCTCTCAGAAATAAATAAAAACATTTAAAAATATTTTAAAAAGAAATATGAACTTAACAAAAGAATATAGGTATTATGAACATACTATTAGCATAGGAAGATCAATAGAGAAGATAGAGGATTGTCCTTCTGTTGTAGTTTCTGAAGAAGAAAACCCCAAATATCTGCAGAAACAAGAGGAATGACGAAGCAGCCTTTAAGGAGCCTGACTTTATTCAGGGAAATTACATGCAAATTTTGGGGGTGAAATCTAAGAAATTGCAACTGAAATTGTTGGTTACTGATATTTTGGGATCACCAACCTAGGTCTCAGTTCATTTGAACTGACATGAAATCACTTAGACACTTTGCACCTTATCCACTCCTGACCTCTATCTAGTAGGTTTGTATGCTTTGTAAATATAGCATATCCATTGCCAGCCTCCTGTCCACCCTCCTGGTCCATAAAATTGGTAACTCTAAACATTTCTCTCATCTCTTACTCAGATTCACCCAGTAGACATTCAAGCTGCCCTTGAAGAATGATAAAGCCCTAAATCACATTTTTCACAACCACTACACTGCACCAGATAATTGAAGTGTGTGTACTCTCACCCTCCTTGTAGAAAATGACATTTTCTCAACTCTTTTTCCTCTTATTAAATATAACTTATTGTCAAATTGGTTTTCATACAACACCTAGTTGAAAAGACATCCCCATAACCCCAACACCCACAGTTAAACCTGATGTTTCTTTTCTTCTATTAAATATAAATTTCTAACATTCTAACAATATTCTAAAATATTCTAATATTCTAATTCCAAGGCTTTCTTTTCACTGTTCTTCTACCACTTAGTTGTACTGTTAACTTTTCTGTGGCTCCTGCATGAACATGACAAGTCTTTCCATACTCATGAGATTAACATCAACCCTAACACAGATTGCCCCTCTCTGCATAGAAATTGCTCTATCTCACCACCTCACGCCAGTAAGAGTGGCTAAAATGAGCAAATCAGAGAACTCTAGATGCTGGCGAGGATGTGGAGAAACGGGCACCCTCCTACACTGTTGGTGGGAATGTAAACTGGTGCAGCCCCTCTAGAAAACAGTGTGGAGGTTCCTCAGGAAACTAACAATAGAACTCCCTTATGACCCAGCAATAGCACTGCTAGGAATTTACCCAAGGGATACAGAAATGCTGAGGCATAGGAGCACGTGTACCTCAATGTTCATAGCAGCACTCTCCACAATAGCTAAAACATGGAAAGAGCCTAAGTGTCCATCAACAGATGAATGGATCAAGAAGATGTGGTTTCTCTATACCATGGAATACTACATGGCAATGAGAAACAATGAAATCTGGCCATGTGTAGCACCATGGATGGACCTTGAGGGTGTTATGCTGAGCGCAATAAGTCAGGCAGAGAAGGACAAATATCACATGTTTGCACATATAGGAGGATTAGGAGGAACTTAACGGAGGAACAAGGGGGAGAAGAAGGGGGGAAATTGTGGGGGAAAGGGAGAGAGGCAAACCATGAGAGACTCTTGAATGCTGACAAAAACTGAGGACTGATGGATGTCGGGGGGAGGAGGGATGGGCATGGAGGAGGGCACTTGTGGGGATGAGCACTGAGTGTTATGTGGAAACTAATTTGACAATAAACTATTTGAAAAAAAAAAGAAATCTGCCATTCCCAATATACACAACTAAAAAAAAAAAGATTAGATTTCAATTAAGTGTAAATATATATAAAGGCAAATTTTTAATTACAAAATTTGGGCTCGACACTGATACGTTTTGCAAAATAATTCAAGCAAAAACAACATTTTTCTTCCCCCTAAGTTATCAACACCATCACCATTACTCCCAAATCACCACACACTCAGTTATACACAGTGCAAGACAATAATGATAAATAGAGAATTCCTCTCAGGGAATTTACAATTTAGGGTATTTCATGAATACATTCCCATGACCCAATAAAATAAAGATACATAAACTATGAAACAAGAAAGGCATTCCAAAATTAGAAATGAATAGTCAAGGCAAGGGCATGTGAAGATCTCAGATGAATTCATAATTGAAGGAAGCTAAGAGTAGTAAAGATATCATTTTTCAGTGTGGCGAGAATAAGGATTATCATCTGTGCAGCATGGATCAGCCTGACAATGCTGCATGGAAGAGTGGGGAATAGCCCATCTTGGCATTGTGTATAACTGTTTGACAAGAAAACATCTGTTCAAGCTACATCTTCAGCTTGGGGCCACAATCCAATATATACAGCTTCTTTTTGACCATTCTTCCATGCCCTCCAACAAAAGAACAAAATAAACTCTACCATGCTTTAAACCAGTAAATCCAGTTTTTCCAACTAGATAGATCCAGTACAATATTTGCTATAGATATTAGTATAGATCTAGATACTAAAATATAACAACAACAACAACAACAACAACAATTAGTTCTCACTCCTGGTCTGTGGAGAAAAGGAAAGAGGAGAAAAACCCATGCAGCAGTAATAAATGTGTAACTTCTTCCCTGGGGGAAGAAAAGTAAAGGTCATATAGCTTCCCTGAAACACTGGAAACAAACCTTAAGTAACCTAATTCAGATCATAATAAAGAAAATTAATAACCAAACTTATTTCCCAGTTGTCCTCTGAGAACCACCTCACCAAATGGATCATTTAACTGGCATCCTCCACATATGGTATTACTTTGTACTGTATTCTGTTTGCATGTTACTGGGAAGAAGGCTTTGTCTCCTTTTCTAAAATAAAAATTCCCTAGATTAGAATGTGCTTTCTCAATGAGGCTGGAAAACATGTTCTGCAAGTGAATATTTCTAGGTGCAATGAAGACTTGAACTTGAAGACATAGCAGTCCCCAAACTGTCTGCTCATTAGATCAAGAGGAAACACAACCATCTCCTCCAACTTACCTACCCTTCCACCCCCACCCCTATCCCAGTCTGGCAGAAGCTGAATTCCAAGTCAGTGAAATGCATCCTAATGCAGACAAACACACCAGACCAACTGTATGTAAATCAAATCCATCCACACAAATATAGCCCCAAATGTATATACATGCAGACCAAAACATTTTTGCTTTCTCCGATAATACCTAGGGAGCCCCTGCTACATACAGACACCACACTAGTATCGTTGCACCACTATTTCAGTAAACAGTCAGATGGCCAGAGCTCCTCTGAAGGCTCTGTAGTCTCCATATTTTCCAGTATCATTCTGGGATGGTTACGAACAGGGCGTTTTTCTTAGTCCCTCTGGGAAAACTACAGAGAAGACAGAATTAAATGCAATGGTTCTCACTCATGATTTGATACATTTATGGGTGATACAATGATGTCAGCAGTGAAAATCAATTTCTTCTCTTCTTCCCTATATGATTATCTACACCCTTTTCTCAATCCCAAATCTTGTCAGGACAGAACACCTAATAAAAGTCCTCGGGAGAAAACAGTACAAGGAAATCTATGTGTCTGTCCACCTTATTTTCCAGACTGCAGCTGTAATGTACAATGGTCTTTGTCTATAATGAGCACTGATCAACATTCATTTTTTCCAAGAAGGCTTGCTAAACAGTTTTTCTTTCCCTGCCAAATTCTTCCTTTCTGTTAAGCTAAAATCTAGCAATCCATCCAGTGTCCCATCTATCACTGTACTCTCTCTCCACATTTACTAGCATTTGTGAGTGGTCAGAACCCATGGCCCCTTCCTCCATATACTTCCACTCAATATACACCGTCAACAATACACTGCACACAAAGTGTCTTAGAAAAGGCCATCTATCTCTCTGATTATCTTTCCTTTATATCTTTAAATGTGTCCTTCTGTCCTCCCATATAAGGACTTAGCTGTCTCTTTCTCTCTGTTCTCTCTTGGCAGAGTGTGATTGGCTCCTCTCATGGCCCTACGTAGCTGATCCACACTGCCACCATCTCCCCTGGAAAGTTAATTGTTATTGTTGTTGTCGTTTTGTAAGAAAGACATCAGACCCTCTGAGTTACATGAAAATTTTATCATGCCTCAAAGTCCTGAGTTTTTATCCAAATATTGATCAATACAACTACTCTACCAAGGTCCATCTGCCTCACCTTACCTCAGACAGCAGAATCTATAACAACCAGCCTCTGCCACCAGGTTTTAAGGGACACTTTTTATCTCTCTTTCCTAGTTCTTTCTAATCTTCAGTCTGCTTTATGATTTCTGCAATAGTAAGAGAGAAAAGGGATGAGGGTAAAGCAAATAATGTACTGTAAAAATCATTTTTATCAATTTGCAATATACTTGGTGAAGGAAATTGGAACTTCCACATAATTTTTCTCAAACTAAGGTTAAAATGAATCTGCTTCATAGAAGCACATAACACGTATCAAGTGATAATGGAGAAAAGTTGTCAAAGACCTGCTAGAGGGCAAGAGGAAAACAACCTAGAAATAAACATTTGCCACATATAAGCAACAAAACAGGTGTTGTACATGGATAAATGTTGTCTGGGCTTCTGATGTTGGGGTACAGCCCACAGTGCACTTGGTGGTGGGGAGGAGTGGAGGTGGAGAACAGTTGAAGACTCCAAGGGCCTTTGAATTAAAGAGTTGCAAATATGTTTTATGATAACAGCAAACTGCCTCTTGGAGCACTGTGTTTTAAAGACCACTAGGTAGCCACACCCTAGGGCATCTTGGTAATCTTGCCTCCTACAGCCTAACTTGGCCTATAATCAATCCCCACCACAACTATTAAAATTAGATATGAGAAGCAGGGAGTTACCTTTGCAGCTGTAAAAATAGATATCTAGCTCCTTCAGCATGGACGAAGAAGACCTCAAACCCTCCCTGGTGATGGGGGGGGGGTCACCTTATCAAACTGGACCTGCTATTCTGGTGAGTCCACAGCAATGTCCTCCCTAAGAAAATATGACACAGAGACTTTCAGAAATTCCAGTGACAAGTGTGGCAAAACATGAAGGAGGCAGCAGAGCCAGGTGGAAGAATCTTCATTCATTCAAAGAACATGTCTAAGTATACTATGTGCTGGGCCCTGTGGGAAAGACAAAGATAAAGAGATCAAGCTCTGCACTAGGTCAAAAAGTAAAGGCCAGGAAGGAAGGAATGGTAAAGAGATGGAATGGACTCTGGAGAGGAAGTGCTAAAGAATAACCTCCCCTGGGGAATATTCTCCTCAGCAGAGCTGAGAATATTTCTGGTCTGGAGGAAAACAGAGTATAGGCTTAAATCACTCTGACCCCAGCAAACCTACCTGCCTTTCCCAAGCTCCCAAGGTCTCTGGTCTCCAACTTTCAATCGAAAGTCTAGCTCTGGTGTCATAAAAGACACTCTGCCCAAACCCCACAGGGCTAAACAGCCAGGCACACCCCAAGCTGAGCCTTCTTCCTCCCTGGCTCTGTCTTAGTTTTCTTGTCAACTGTATAAACATGAGAAATCACTTACCTATAGGCTCTTCTGTCTCAGAGGAGAGAGACCTGAGAATAAAATGGAATCTAAACCCAAGGAGAGGCAAGAGCTTGGCCAACAGAGTCAGGACTTGGAGTGAAGCTTAGCTGGGCCCTCAAGGAGTTGAGGTGAACAGGAGGCGGAGTCACCGAGGGGGTGGGACCCCCAGGAGGCAAGGGCGTGTGCACCCGTGCGTGCGCGCGCGCGCACACACACACACACACACACACACACACACACAGGCAGAACTCTTAACTCAGTCTGCATGCCACTCACTGCAACCTCTACCTGCCCCTTCTCACTGCCTCCCCCTCTGGCCACCACACCCTCCTTTTCCTTCTGTGTCTCCCTCTCTTTCCCTCTCTGTGCACTCTTTTCTGACTGTCTCCTGAACCCTGGCCCTATGTCCATGGATCTGTTTTTGGCTCTGGATCCATGGCTTTCAGATCCCCTGAGCCTGGGTTGAACTTGTGTCTCTGAGTCCCTGTCTGTCTCTACTATCTCTGGCCTCTGAGTGTCTCTCTGCGTCTACCTTGGATCTTTTGCTCTGCTCTCTGGATGCTCCTCTCTTTCCTCTCTCCTGTTTCTGGGTCTGTCTCCCCCTCTCTGCATTCCATTACAGACTATCTATCTTTGCTGACAGTGTGTCTAGATCTCTTGGATTCTCCAGGCTACTGAGACTGGCTCTGCCTTCTTGATCCTACCTTTTTGGTCTTGGCTTGAATTTACTGGGCCTTTATGTCCCTGTCCATGTGTCTGTTTACCCTCTTCTCTGTCCCCTTCCCTCCCCCAGCACTCCCACCCAGTGCTACCCTGCAGTCCTGACATAAGCTGATGTGGAAAGTGCAGAGGGAGTATGGCGAGCAGCCCTTTGTGTGGAAGATGAAAGTCTCAACTGATGCAGAGCAGGCTCAAACTGCGGCACTCTGCTCCTCACAGAACATTCTCCAGGACTCCAGGTTTGGGTCACCTCCATGCTTACTATGCTGGTCAGTTAGGGCCTGGGGCTTGCCCTGTCACACTCCCCAGTCAGTCCACTGTGAGTCACTGTAAATTCTGGGAGGGCACTCAAAGTCCCCCTAGGCCAGGTATCTGTTTGTCTGGAGTATTCTGTGAGAAGAGGAGTGAGAAGAGGTGGAAGACCCCTTGGAGGTGCTTTGCGGGAAGGGCCTGGAGTGTACAGACCTGGAGCTTTTCCTCTGCATCCTGGGTGAGAACTGTCCAGCATCTCCTTGCACCCCTCAAACAGGCACGTGAGAGAAATGAATCCAGAGAGGAGATGGGGCTGGTCTTCAAAAATGGGAAGAGTAACAGAAAGTGTGTGTCTTTTTTTTTTTAATCTTCTCATGGCACCTATAATCCTGCTTGCACATAGGAAGCTCTCAAAGTTAAAGTTAAAATAAAGATTTTATTTTACCAGGTCTCCTACAATAAGCACGTAAATCACCTAAATCCAGTGGAACTCAATTCCTTTCAATATTCCTTCCCACTTCCACCACCACTCACTCACCATCAGCAACTCAGTATCTGCCCCCAGGATGGTTACCCTTACCAAGCTTTCCAAGCACCCCAGTGATCACAGGACCCCAGATTAAATCCCAGTCATTCCAACCCTCCCTCCTCCTCTTCCACTGTGCATCCAATTACACTTGACCCCCTGGGTGTTTCCTCAAAGACAGGCAGTCATAATGAGCACTGAGCACTAGAAGAGGAGGGTCAAGGGCAGCCAGGTGGGTGGGAGGGGATTCCAGAGCTAGCAGATAAGGAGTCCTATCAGCATCTGTCAAATATGCCATCTCCCTCCAGAATCCCTGTCTCTTGTAATCCATCTCCCTGCTGAGGCTGAGGGACTGAGATCAGGTGCAAACTCACTGAAGCCTAGACTCATAATTCCTGGTCAGCTCCAGATGAATTTTCTCCAGGACTGTAACTTTTCCTACAGTCTTTCTTTGAAAACTCCCATTGACCCTGGGAAGCTGAGATTGTTTATGGAATCCAATGAGGAGGAGAAATTGCTATCTTCACTCAGTATGCTGCTGATTTCAGCCCCCTTCTCTCCATCACACATGCCCAAAAGCAGAACTTAAAACTTAAGATGGCAAAGAGGGTTTAAATCTCAAGAAGACAGTCCCAGCCTTAAGGAGATCCTGAGTGCTTCCAAAAACAAGAGGAGATGATGGTCTTGGACAACAAAGATCACTTCTGATACACAATTTCCACCAGGGGATGAGAAACTCTGTCCTGAGAAATTGAGGGAACCTTTCTAGGACCAACCTGTGAAGAGCTCAGTGGCCACAAGAGGGCGGCAGAGAACAGCTCTCCCTGCAGAGCCAGCCCAGGGCCCTGGGTGCTGAGAAAGGACTAGACTGCCCAAGCTGGGGGAGTCTTTGACTCCAGCAAGAACCCATGAATTTCTGAATTCAGGAAATCTCTCCTGCATCCCTTTCCACTGGCATACCTTATTTTCTTTGGCTTCTGAAATGCCATCACCCTCTCCAGCCCCGTTCCCTTTTCTGGTCTCAAACACTGAATAATTTTTCCTTTATGGCTGTATAGCAGATGACATCCCAGTTAAAAGAGATGATGCTTTACAGGATCGTAGCTGATAAATAGACCCTGAACTGGAACCCATGTTTTTTTGATTCTCAATACAGAGGTCTTCCCATGGGTGCTGACTGCTGCTCCTAATAGAAAAATATACTTTAGGGGCTCCTGGGTGGCTCAGTCTGTTAAGCGTCCAATTTCGGCTCAGGTCATGATCTCACAGTTCATGGGTTCAAGCCCTGAGTCGGGCTTTGTGCTGACAGCTAGCTCAGGGCCTGGAGCCTGCTTCAGATTCTGTGTCTCCCTCTCTCTCTGACCCTCCCCTGCTCACTCGTGCTGTCTCTCTCTCAGAAATAAATAAAACATTTAAAAATATGTACTTTATAGTCCCCAGTGGGAAGCAAGCTCACAACCCTTGGTGTAAAAACCCGATGTTGGGGCGCCTGGGTGGCTCAGTTGGATGAGTGTCTGACTTTGGCTTGGGTCATGATCTCATAGTTTGTAGGTTTGAGCCCCATGTCAGGCTCTGTGCTGACAACTCAGAGCCTGGAGCCTGTTTCAGATTCTGAGTCTCCCTTTCTCTCTCTACCCTGTGTTCCTTCCTCACGCTCTGTCTCTCTGTCTCTCTCAAAGATAAATAAACGTTTAATAATAACTAAAAAATGATGTCAATGCTGTACCCTTCCCCCATGTGATGTGTTTACATACATGACCGGTGCTCACAGGACTGTTAACCACAGAGCACAGACATGTATGTCACAAACACTGTGCGGTGCACACACTCACCCTCAGCGCGCACACACCCTTCAGTCCCTCAGAATCCCACAGCTCCTGCCCCTCTCTTCCTCCTTCCTGAGCTGGTAGAGGAAATTCTCTTCATTCATCATTTGATCTTTTTCCTGTGTTTCCAGAGTCTCCTCAAAAGTGCACACAGGGAAGCTACTTTTCCCATTCTAATCTTAGTCCTTCCTTGCACAGCCTGTGTTTTCCATTTCCCCTGGCACAGCTTGGAGTGACAGAAGAAACAGAGGGAAAACTGGTGGTCTCTGAGCTCCCTTCCCTGCATCTTTCCTGTTGATCATGACCCTCCTGCCCAGGGAAGATCTGACCAATCTGTGATCCACCAGCTTTAGCCCCACATCCTCTCAGTGTCCCTACACCCTGGCCCACTTCCCTATCCAGAAGAAACTTCTTCCATGCTTGGGGATGAGGTCATTAGGTTCCAGCTGCATAAATTCTTGTTGAGCACTTAGGGCACAAAGTGCAACAAGGAGATTTGAGTTGGACTCAGTAAGAAATTCCCAGCACAAGGGGTTGAAAGATGCAGCTTGTGTGAAATACAGCAAGAAGGGGAGTGATGGGCATGGAGGAAGGCACTTGTGGGGATGAGCACTGAGTGTTATATGGAAACCAACTTGGCAATAAACTATTTTTAAAAAAAAAAGAATGCATATATAGCCTTCCCAGAGGACTCCAAAAGACAAGGACTTGGTTTGGCCCTGTCTTGGCAGTACTGACTAGAAATAGAAGTCTTCATTATGTTTTTTGGTCATCCCAGTCTTAGAAGGTGGCATACAGAGTCTTCTGGGGACTGTAAGGCCCTCAGGCAGAATGAGTGGAGCCTAGAGTTAGGAAGTATAACATGGTTACATCATTCCCACATCCTGGAGGTGGAATTGGGGGAGAGTAGGCCTGAGCCCTCCACTGTATGGTCACCCTCCCATCCTGGCCCCACCTCTTTATGGCCCTCCCTGGTCAGAGCAGGGCCTCTGAACTCTTCCACTGCAAGCCCTTTGTGAATGTCTCAGGACACAGTCTCCACCCAGCTTCCAATATGGGACCCTGCCATACCCCTGTGTATGAGTATGATGCCATAACCCTGTGCCTGGCAGAGCAGAGACACCTACTGCTTGTGCTACCCAATCCCTCCCACCCAAAGCATAAATAGCCTTCCTATTCTGGTCTCCCATCTCCTCTACCCCTTACCACAGCCTGAAACCTACTGGAAATTTGCACAAATCACATCAGAGACATCTTCAGTTAGGGGTCTTCAAGTTCCCCAGGGACAGTACACACACATAGACACATGACACATGCACCTGCACACATGCAGATACACAGATGCTCACATTCATGCACACACACGCATACCCTCAAGTTGCACACATATACATACACACATGTCACAGACATTCTTATATGTATGTAACACAAAGACACATACTTACAAACTCATACATTTACACAGGCATGTACACACAAGCGTACACAGTTATACACTCATCACACTGCACATATACACACCATTCTATTCCTTCTTCTAATGACCCAGAGCTCAGTCCTCTAGATTCTAGAGATCTAGACTGTCCAGAAGAGAGCATGGAAATGACAGGAAACCAATTTCCAGCTTCCTGGTCCACAATGGAATTCCTTTGCTATATTCCCCTTCTTGCCACAGAGTTTCTAGGACTCTGGCCCATACCATGGAAGGTGAACCTCAACAGGTAATTTATTCCTTCATATAAGAAACATTTTACAACATCTACCTGCTACCTCCCACCTCACCTCTCACCCAAGACAGGCCTGAACCTGAGGCACACAAAAGTGTAAGACCCTCTGTCCAGTGCTGTGGTGGAAAGAACAAGAGCTCAGTAGTCAGGAACCTGAGATCACATCCTGCCTTTGCCTCTTAATAAAGTGTTATCTTGGGACTTGACATAGCCTCCCTGAACCTCGGTTTCATCACCTATAAGATGGGGTTAATAAAATTTACCTAATAATTCTGTGAGGATTAAAAGACAGTTAAACCTTTCATTAGCAATATGTCCACCTGGGGAAAGCAACCCCATCTTATTCCCCAGTCCCCATGGTGAGCGTCTCCTCAACATCCGTCCAGTCCTGGCGTCCCTGACACAGAAACCTAGTCTCCTTCAGCCTCAGACCTTTACTTTCAAACATTTACGGAAACTTGGTCTCTGACTTGGCAGGCTGTCCCAACCCTGTCTCTGCTCCTTCTGGTCCATCATGTCTCTCACCATTTGGAGGCTAGTTCTTCCATAATAACCTTTAATACAGCTGACCATGGACCACATGTTCACAATGGAGCACTAATCTCATGCATCAGAAGGACACAAAGTGCTAGTTACCCCTAAGGGAGCTGTGACAGGAAAAATTTACCTCCTAGTTTTTAAGATAGCGAGCACCCTGAGTCCGCAATCAACTAATCTTTCTTTGTATACCTATAGTTCATGCATTCTTTCCTAGAAAAGAACAGAGTCCTTCTGCACACTATGAAACAGAAACCAAACCTCTTTTCACAGTTTGATCCCTGTATTTAAGTGCCCAGTTTTATGTTTGCTTCATTGTTCTTTTTTTATTACTTAAATTCCATGTATGAGTGAAATCATATGGTATTTGTCTTTCTCTGAAGGATCTGTTTCACTTAGCATTACACCCTCTAGGTCTACCCATGTTGTTATAAATGACAACGTTTCATTTTTTCAATGGCTATGTTCTACCATATATATAAATGGACAATTGGGTTGTTTCTATATCCTGGCTATTGTATATAATGTTGCAAAAAACATAAAAGTACATTTATCTTTTCATATTTCTGCAAAGAAGAAGCTTTTGCACAGCAAAGAAGATCATCCACAAAACAAAAAGACTACTTACTGAATAGGAGTAGATATTTGCAAATGATATACCCAGTAGGGTTAATATCCAAAATATATAAAGAACTTATGCAACTCAACATCAAAAAATCCATTTGTAAAATGGGCAGAGACTGGGGTGCCTGGGTGGCTTAGTCGGTTAAGCGTCCGACTTTCGCTTAGGTCATATTTCGCGTTTCGTGGGTTCGAGCCCTGCATCGGGCTCTGTGCTGACTTCCAGCTCAGAGCCTGGAGCCTATTTCAGAGTCTGTGTCTCCCTCTCTCTCTGACCCTCCCCTGCTCACGCTGTCTCTCTCTCTCTCCTAGAAATAAATAAAAAATATTAAAAATTAAAAAAAATGGGCAGAGACTAATAGACACATGAAAAGATACCCATCATCACTAATCATCAGGGAGACACAAATTAAAACTACAATGAGATATCACTTACTTTGTCAGACTGGCTAAAAGAAAAAAAGATAAGAAATAATAAGTGTTGGCGAGAATGTGGAGAAAAAAACCTATCATGCCATGTTGGTGGGAACATAAATTGGTGCAGTCACTGGGAAAATAGTGTGCAGGTTTCTAAAAAAAATGAAAAATAGAATTACCATATAGTCCCATAATATCACTACTGGATATTTACTCAAAGAAAACAAAAATAGTTTTCTAGTTTTTTTAATAATATTTTTTAAATATTTATTTTTGAGAGAGAGACAGAGTGCAAGCATTTGAGGGGCAGAGAGAGGGACACAGAATCCAAAGCAGACTCCAGGCTCTGAGTTGTCAGCACAGAGCCTGACACGGGGCTTGAACCCACGAACTGAGATTATGACCTGGGCTGAAGTTGCATGCTTAACCAACTGAGCCACCAAGGTGCTCTTTAATAATATTTTTTAAAGGCTAGTAAGCATCTACAGACACAACTATAAAGTAAACAAGTAAAAGAGAGAGAGGGAGAAAGAGAGGGAGAGAGAGAGAACAAAGACACATCCTTCACTCCACAAAAAGTACGGAACTCACCATGGGAGACCTAGCCTTCCTTGCACTCAAGAGTACTCTCCAAAATTGTGCAGGGACAAGACTGCTTTTAGATGTGATGATGTCAAACTGAATATGTATTGAACTGCTGAGTTCAATGTGTACAGTTTTGGTGCTAACTTAAGTGGAGTTAAGCAACCTGGCTGTGCTGGATCCCATAACTGAAGTACACAGCAATCCCGATCACCATGTAGACACCAAATCGGGCCCAGGTGCCAGCTGTCATCTGCATCATAAGGTAAACATTCACAAAGATGCTCAGTAGTGGGAGGAGAGGCAGAGCAAGGGCCTTAGAGTGAAAGAGATGGGAGCTCTGTGGCTGTCTCCAGATGACCCCAGTGATCCCAGTGATGAGCACCAGGAGTACTATAACCACTGTAATCCACACTGGGTTTCTAGAAAGCAGAACTGGCCACTGGGTCAACACCAGGCAAAGAAGAATGACTAGCAGAGCAAGCAGTGAGGAGCAAACATAGACAACCTGGCCAGAGAGTACAGTGGGAGAGTAGCTGCCTGGAAAAAGTAGTCCCTGTAGAGTGAGCTTCTTTTCTGCAGGTCTATTCTCCTCCTGCACCTCTGCTTTACTTCCTCCATTCCTCCTCTCAGGCTGATACCTGACGATGAGAACACAAATAGCTACCAGGGAATGATTAAACAGGGTCCCAATGGACACAAAGTCCACAAGATGAATGAGTTCAAAAAACAATGCAATGACTGCTGCCATGATGCCCAAAACCACAGTGGCCACAATGGGGATATTTCTGCTAGTGTGGGTCCTGGCAAGGACACGGAACAGGAGGCCATCGTTTGCCATCATGGAGATCACCCGACGTGCATAGAACATATCATTCAAGATGGTAGTAAAAAGAGTACACAGAGCTCCAATAGCCACAACATAGCAGGCAGGCTCCCAGCCAATATGGAGAAATGCCTCAGGCAAGGGACTCCCAGGTTGGAGCTGGTAGTAAGGCACCATAAGTGTAAGTGCTAAAGAGACACCAAAATACACCAAAAAGCAAATGAAGAGTGAAATCACAATGCCCATGGGGATGGAACTCTGGGGATTCTGGACTTCTTTCACTCTGGTAACAATATTGTCAAAACCTATAAATGCATAGAAATAGGTAGCTGTTCCACGGAGAATCCCCTCGAAGCCAAAAGGTACAAATCCTCCAGAGCCCAGAGGGCCCAATGTTGATGTGTCATTGAGTCCAGCCTTTATGTAGTCCTCTTCTGTGAGCTTCCAGTTGTGAACGTCCCCCTTAATGAAGCCAGAGATTATGACAAAGCCAAGAATCAAAAGGCTCACCAATGTGATCAATTTAGTAAACCGTACTGACTCCCTAGCTGTCAGAGTCAACACTCCAGTGAGCAACAACACGAGACCCATAGCAAAGAAGTCTGGATATTCGGCAAGTACCTGCTGAGCATGCAGTAAGATGCTCTCACGCAGGGTCTGAGAGATCTGGTTCCCAATCAGGTAGTCAAAAGCTATTGTCCAGGCCCGAGCTACACTGGCTGTGCCAGCAACATAGGAGACGATGAAGTTCCAGCCAGTCATGAAAGCCCAGACCTCACCTATAGTGACATAGCTGTAGAGATACGCAGAGCCAGAATGGGAAACCCGGACAGCAAACTCTGCATAGCCCAGCCCAGCCAATGCACATGATAGGCCAGCCACCAAAATGCAGATCACAGTGGCTGGTCCTGCTTGATTGCTGGCCACCTCACCAGCCAGGACATACACACCTGCACCCAGTGTGTAGTCTATACCCAGAGCCACTAAATCTAGAGTGGTCAGCCGTGTGGGAGGGGTAGGCTCAGTTGTCTTTTCCTCCAGTGCATGTCTTCGTACCAGCATTTGACCAAATCTGCGAAGTGCCTGACTAAGCATTCTAGCTGGAACTGAAGAGGGTTCTAGGATCATAGAGCTGCAGCAAGTCCAGGGAGTGGAGAGTCTGGGATGAGTGGAGAGTCTGGGATCATATTCAGTGAGGCTGAGTTAAACTGATGGTTTTGGGCTTCTGAGTTTGGCTTCTCAGGCTTTAAAGCTGCTACATTGTATTTCTTCTGGTATGTGCTGTCTTCCACATGCCTAAGTAAACAATAAATATTTACTGAACTCATTTCCCAACCAAACGCTCAGAAGTCCCATAAGCACCTGTTGCAGCACAGATATTGCAGAAAGTGATACCAAAGGACATCATAGACAAATCAACCCTGCTTTCCCCTGAAAAGAAGTGCCAAATACCTCCCACATCCTGTTACTTTACACACCACATGACACAATCCCCTTTGGGCTCATCTAACTCCTGCAGCTTCATGTACTAATTAAGCTATTAGAGGGACACCTGGAGGACTTAGTCGGTTAAGCACCTGAGTCTTGATTTTGGGTTAGGTCATGATCTCACAGTTGTGAGGTCGAGTCCTGCATTGGGCCACATGCTGGAAAGGGAGTCTGCTTAAGATTCTCTCTCTCCCTCTCCCTCTGAGCCTCATTCACTCATACTCTCTAAAAAGCAAAGAAACAAAAATAAAGCTGTAAGACACAACAGAGCATGAATTTATTGTGCATAATTCACATGTGGGATGTTTTCATGGTGCTTGAGCATGAGTTATGACACATTAATTCACAGACTAGAGGGTCTCATTGAAATTAAAGAATGCATTTTTAAATATTATCATCACCACGGACAAATGGATCAAGAAGATGTGGTTTATCTATACCATGGAATACTACATGGCAATGAGAAAGAATGAAATCTGGCCATGTGTAGCAACATGGATAGAACTTGAGGATGTTATGCTGAGTGAAATAAGTCAGGCAGAGGACAGATACCATATGTTTGCACGTATAGGAGGATTAGGAGGAACTTAACTGAGGACCATGGGGGAGAAGAAGGGGGGAAATGGTGGGGGAAAAGGAGAGAGGAAAACCATGAGAGACTCTTGAATGCTGACAAAAACTGAGGACTGATGGATGTGGGGGGGAGGGGGGATGTGGGCATGGAGGAGGGCACTTGTGGGGATGAGCACTGGGTGTTATATGGAAACCAATTTGACAATAAACTATATGTAAAAAAAAAAAAAAGTAACCACACCATGGCTCATGTTAGTACGGTTATTAAAATTCCATATTCTTATTATCATTTTGTGGGACGAACAGAAACTAGTAAACCAGGACCCTAGACTTCAACCCCAGATATATTTGGGAACATGAGAAGAAACTGGAAGAAGAGAAAAATGATATCTGGAAAATAGAAGTACCAGGTATTTGTGCAAGATTTAGGGATATGTGGGAGGGGGTGAAAGTGAACCAGAATTTGTTGAGCTGCAGGTAAGGTACATATGTTATTTCATTTTTCCCCCATAACAGCCCAATGACATAAGTATAATTATTCCACTTTACAGAATGAGAGCTTAGACAACTGTTCCAAGCTCATTTAGCTAGTACAAAGGAGAGCTAGAAATTGAATTTGGTTCTTTATTGCTTCAAAGACTATGTTCTTTCTCCTGAGCACCCTACCTTCACAAAGAGGCAAGACTCTAGGGAATTGTTATTAGAGGAGTATGTGAGCCAGTTCTTTTATTTGTGCCAAGGTCACCTTTTGCTAATGCCTTCCTTTCCTCACAAATAGATATTGATGAGCCAGAACTGGAAGCAGTGAGACTATCAAAACTAAAATCTCCAAATAAACCTTGTCCTGCTAAAATCCAAACCTAATCTAATCTAAGGCCAAAATGTCTTCAGACTATCCCTTTGTATTCCAAGAAAGATTTCAAAGCATTGCTGTAGTTATCTGAGTAGTTTCCAGATAGATTTTACAGTTAATTGTAATTCCTGCCCACAATGTTAGCCCGTCTCCTTTTGCTTAGCTTGTAGTGGAATTATAGGATAATAGATTTCTACAGGCCAAACCTAAGTCATCCTCCTAGGAGTTCTTTCATCATCTTATCCTTTCATCATTCTATTCCAAGTCTTTTCTGGACGCTGCCTCATTCTTAAGAAAAAGAATAATCTTCAGTACACTTAGGGAGTGTTAAAGAAGAAAATGAAACCTTTACTCTCATTGTGTAAAGGAAAATGAGGATGGGGAGCAGACATTTACTAAAACGGGAGTCAAATGGCAGGAAGATAATTGTAATTTCCCTGACAGCTAAATACCTACAGATTTTACCTTCCCAAACTTCAGCCATCATTGAGGCTTCCAGTTGCTGCTGACACACACCATCAGGAAACATCTGTCCAAAAGGACAGCCCAAACTGGGACAAAAGACAGTAGGAAGGCATATGTTGCCAGTTTAACAAAGCATCTTTTTAAAGTTTATGTATTTATTTTGAGAGAGAGAGAGAAAGAGAGCAAGAGAGAATACTAAGCAGACTCTGCACTGTCAGTGTAGATCACAATGTGAGGTTTGAATTCAGGAACCGTGAGATTGTAACCTGAGCTGAAACCAAAAGCCACACGCTTAACCAACTGAGTCATCTAGGTGGCCCTAACAAAACATCTTTATAAGACTCCTAATCCCATTTTCTCCCCAGACTTGTCTGTCAATCGCAAGCAGAATGGGAATGTTTTCCAGAGAACAGCCATTTCCTTTTTATGCTTAATTCAGAAGAACAAGTACCAGAAAAAATTCAGCTTTCATGCTCCAAAATATGATTAACCCTATTCCAGATCTAAAATAGCAAGGAGATGCTAGTGAAAAGGACTTCAGTTATGTCTGGTTGATCATTCTGGTTTGGTTGTTGTTGACAACCAGAGACTTGACTTAGTAGAACATATAAAATGGTCATTAATTAGTGTTCCCATTGTGATCCATGTCTGTGGCCAGCTCTGAGCTCACAGCACCTACAGCATTGCTAGTATTTATTAATCATCCCTGGATATAAGCACAAAGAAGAATGAACATCAGGCGTCAACACAGATGCCTTTGTGTATTTTATGATCTTGTCACAATTGTTTTAAACTTATTACTGAATATAGGCTTAAGATAAGGAATAATCAGTATTCTGAACATGTTATTAGTATAGAAAGATCAACAGAGAAAATAAAGGATTACATTTCTATTTTAATTTCAATGGAAAACACCAAGTAGGCCCAGAAACAAAGGGTTGACAAAGCAGACTCAAAGGATCCTGACTTTTTAGAGAAATTCCATAAAAATTTGGAACAAATCTAAGAAATTCCAACTGTAATCCTTGGTTTCAGACTTTTGGGGATCGCCAAACTAGCCCTTAATTCAATTCAGATGATATGAAGTCCCTTAGACATTTAGCACCTGTCTACACTAGACCTCAATATAGTAGGTTCTGACACTTTGCAAATACTGCATATCCAGGGCTAGCTTCCTTCAGTACTCCCTAGCCCAACCTCCTGGTCCATAAAATTGGTAACTCTAAACAGAGATCCTCTCAACTGTCACTCAGATTCACTAAGCAGCCACCAGAGTACTGTCCTTGAAGCAGGATAAAGCCATAAATCATACTCTTCCTGATCACTACACTGCATTAGATAACTGAAGTGTGAGTGCTCTCTACCTTCCTGGAAAATGACACTTCCCTCAAGTCTTAAAAAGACACATGCATGTACGTGTGCGTGCACACTCACACACACACACACACACAACTTCGAACAGACTTGCAATTTTCTGTTCTCTATTAAGTTGAAATTGCTAACATTGTATTTCTAAGTCTTTCTTTCCACTTTTGTTCTATCACTTACTCCTACTATTAAACTTTTCTGTGACTCTTTCCATGAACAGGACAAATCTTTCCCAACACTTGCACATGTTGCAGGAGTTGACATGAGCCCTCACACAGTCTGTCCTTCTCTGCCTAGAACACACTCTTGCCAAACCTTGTCCACATGACCTTCCTTCTGGAGGCTTCTATGGTCACATCTATAGATAGATATCTGATCTCTCCAGTAGCTTTCCTTGCCTCCTGCTCTCTAATTAATGTCCAGCGGAATAACTCACAGGCCTAGAACTTTGCACAAGGAGAACACTCAGTTAGAGAAGAAGGCAGGAGTAGAAGGCAGGAGTATGTATGGCTGAGGAGCAGAAATTCTTCCTGATGATGCCTTCATCTTGCATTCTCTTCCCCAGTTGAATCCTGAGGTACAAAGAGTTACTTGTCTACAGCCAAGGAAGGAAGTACTCCAAGCTCTATAGCCCAGTTAGAGATAGTTTGGTGATATCAGAGATCTGACACAAGAACTGAGGTCTAGGTCTCTTTCATCTCAACAAAGGGAAAGGAAGTAACCTACAAAGGAAGTAACCCACTAAGCTGGGATAAAGTATAATATCTGTGAGATTTATGATTTCCTCCAGTGTCATCTCCTTGAACGTGTCACAGATGAACAGACAATACAGAGTTTTATTACTTCCACTACTTTATTTGTAAAATAAATCACCTAAAGCTTTGGCATTAGGCAACATGTCATGATACTCAAACTGCAGTCACTTCATTTAAGGCTACTTTGGAGAAGGATGGGTACCATAGTCAAAGAATTGACAGAGAAGACAGGGAAATGCAACATTTCTCACTCATGATTTGACACATTTACATCTTTATTTTCAGTCAGAATCCCGTTTGGAAATTCTTAACATTTCTATCATCACATCAAAACATGATGACCAATCAATCTGACAAGTCAGAAAAGCATAAGCTTCTGCATATAGAGGTCTTCAGAAACTAGATGGGCTGCCAGAAACAATGACAGTTTTCAAACAAGAATCAGAAAAAGTGGGGAAAAAACAGGAAGAATGTGCAGTTAAGGGATTAGAAAGTGATGTGATACATTGACGTCAACAGTGAAAATAAATTTCTTCCCTATTTCCCCCTATGATTTATAACATCCCTTTCTCAACCGTGGATCCTGTCAACACTGAATACCTAATAAAAGTCCTCAGGAGAAAGCAGTAGAAGGAAACCCTGTCCACCTTATTTTCCAAACTATAACCTACGATGGGCTTTGTCTATAATGAACACTGGTCCATGCTCATTTTTTCCAAGAAGCCTCGCTAAACAAACAACTTTGTTTTCCCCTTCAAATCTTTCCTTTCCTTGTAAGCACAGATTCTAGAAATCCATCCAGTGTCCCATCCATCACTATACCCTGTCTCCACATTTAGAATCACAGCTAGGGGTTCTCGGAACTCATGGCTCCTTCTCCCATGTATCTCCTCCCAATATACACCCTCAGTAATATACTACACATAAGGTATCTTAGGAAAAGCTGACTATGTCTCTGGTTATCATCCTTCATATATTTCACTATGTCCTTCTGTACTCCCATTAAATTACTTGGCTGTCTCTTTCTTGTGTCTTCTTTCACCAGACTGTGTTTGGTTCCTGTCATAGCCCTAGGTAGCAGTTCTATGTCACTACCATCTGCCTTGGAAAGTTAATTGTTGGGTTTTATTTTGCTGTGGGAAAGAGACCAGGTCATCTGAGTCATATGGAAGTTGTATCATGCCACATGTCCTAAGTTCTTGTCCAAATATAGATCAATATATCTTTTCCACCAAGACCCATCTGCCTCACCCCAGCTCAGGCAACATAATCTACACAAAGAGCATCAGGCACCAATTTTTAAGGGATATTCTTTATCCCTCTTCACTAGTTCTTTTTAATCCCATTTTGCTTTGTGATTTCTGGGCTAATAAAAGAAAAAAAGGACAAGGATAAACCAAAAGATATAATCCAAAAATCATATTTATCAATATGAAATATACTTGGTAAAGGATATTGGTCTTTCCACATAATTTTATTTAAATTAATGTTAAAATGAATCTGCTTTTGGAAGCATATAACACATGTCAATTGATAATGGAGAACCATTCCCAAGAATTTCTGGAGGGCAAAAGAAAGACAACCTAGAAATCAACATTTGGCACATAAAGCAATAAAATAGGTGTCATGCAAGGATAAGTGCTGTCTGGGCTTCCAGTGTTGGAGCACCGCCCACAGTGTTCATGGCGTTGGGGAGCAGAGAAGGGTGGAGAACAGTTTAAGACTCTAAGGTCTTAGATTAAAAAGTTGCAAATAGTTGCAAATATGTATTTCCATAAGAGCAAACAGCCTGTTGGAGACCCAGGAAGCTAGACCTATTTCAGGCTTCTCCACCAAGGCTTTATCAATTAATAAATTTATGTACATAAAATTGATAGATTCTAAGAGAAAGAATGGAGCCATTAAGTTTCGAGGCTTATTTAACACTGGCTCATTTACAATATACTTGGGAACTCAGACAAGTCTTCATACAGTGTTTTACAGACGAGTAGGCAGCCACACCCAAGGGGATCTTGGTAATCTTTCCTCTTACAGCCTGACCTGGCTTATAATCAATCCCTACCACAACTTTTTAAAATTAGATAAGAGGGGCCCCTGGGTGGCTCAGTAGGTTAGGCGCCCAACTTCGGCTCAGCTCATGATCTCATGGTTCGTGGGTTTGAGCCCTGTGTCGGGGCTCTGTGCTGACAACTCAGAGCCTGGAGCCTGCTTCAGATTCTGTGTCTCCCTCTCTCCCTGACCCTCCCCTGATCATGCTGTCTCTATCTCTCTCTCAAAAATAAATAAAACATTAAAAATAATTTAAAAATAAAATTAGATAAGAAAAGCACAGAGATAGCTTCACAGCTGTAAAAAATAGATAACTTGCTCTATCAGCATGGAGGAAGAATACCTTCAAATCCTCTCTGGTGATGGTTTACCACCTTAACAAACTGGACCTGCTATTCTGCAAAGTCCATACCAATGTCCTCCCTAAGAAGATATGATATAGAGACTTTTAGAATCTCAAGTGAGAAAGTACGTCAAAACATGAAGGAGGCAGCAGAGCTAGATGGAAGAATCTTCATTCAAAGAACATGCCTAAGCATACTATGTGCCAGGCACTGTGGGAAAGACAAAGATGAAGAAAGCAAGCTCTGCACATGTCAGAAAGGAAAGGCAAAGAAGGACAGCAGGGCAAAGAAGTGAGAGGGACTGAGTAGAAGTGCCAAGGAATAACCTACCCTAACTCATATTTTCCTCAGGAGAGCTGAGAACCTTTCTGGTCTGGAGGAGAACAGAGTGTAGGCTTCCAAATCACTCTGATCCCAGCAAACCTACCTGCCCTTCCCAAATTTGCAGGCCTCTGGTCTATACCCTCCAATTCAAAGTCTAGCCATGTAATATGCAAGCCCCATAGCAGCACTCCAAGCCCAACCTCTTTCTTCTCTGGCTCTGTGTTAGTTTCCCTGCCAACTCTATAAAAATGAGAAATCACTTACCTATGGGCTTTTTCTTTCTCAGAGGAGAAAGACCTGAGAAGAAAGTGCAAGCCAAACTCAGGGACAGGGAAAGGCGTGGTTAAGCAGAACCAGCACTTGAAGCAGAGCTTGGCAGGGGACCTCAAGAGATGAGGCCCCTAGGGAGGCGGGGCATTTGGGAGGCGGGGCCCATGGGCAAGTTGAGAAATAGTGAAAGAGGTGGATTAGACAGGATCCAGAAGGAAAGCAGGAGGTGGGCAATGGAAGACTAGAGGGGTCATATCTGGGTGAGTTGGTGGAATAAAGGCTTAAATGGGACTTTGTTGGAGACTTTATGGCAGCAAGTTGTGAATTTAGAAGTAAATAAATTCCCCAGGGTCCTTGGTATGGAGGATGTACTGATTGGCAGGAGGATAATGTGAGGAGCTAGGTGGAGTCCAGTCTGTGGTAATTTGGAAGCCAGTCCCTGATCCACCTAAGAAGTATACTCAGCAGCTCTTTATACAATGACATAAGCAACCCCCAACAGCCCACTGAGAAATCTCCTACTATGTTCCTCTTCCACCACCATCCACCCCTGGGGAGACAGGCATCCTGCTTGCTTCCTGCCTTTCCCCTCATCTGCTTCTCAACAGCCTGTCTCCCTCCCTGCCCCTCTCTCCCTCCTGTAGTGAGAGGCCCCTCCCTCTCCCTGACTCTGCACACCTGCCTCCATCATCTTCCTTCTCCTCCTCTGTCTCCCTCTGTCTTCTGTCCATTTCTCTACTCCCTGCTCCACTCTCAGTTTCTCTCCCTCTGGTCTCAGTCAGGGCTCTGCCATTTCTTCTCCATCTCAGTCTTTCTCTAACTTGCATCTTGTTTCTGTTCTCCCTCCTTCCCCTATACTGCTCAGAGCAGTCCTGCAGAGAGAGGGGTATGGGGTCTCCTTCAGCAGAATACTCTGCCATTTTGTATGGAGCTCTGAATTGCTGTGTTACACACACACACACACACACACACACACACACACACACACACACCAGCAGAGCCCTTGACTCAGCATCTGCATCCCACCCACAGTAACTTCTGCCTGCCCCTTCCTACTGCCTCCCACTCTGGCCCGCACCTCCTCCTTTCCCTTCTCTGTCTCCCTCTCCCTCCCTCTGTGTGCATTTCTCTGACTATCTCTTCAGCCCTGGCCCCATGTCCATGAATCTGTCTTTGGTTCTTGGTCCATGGCTCTCCAATCCCCTGACCTTTCATCCAATGCATAGCTCTGAGATTGTGTCTGTCTCTGTTATCTCTTGCCTTTGGGTGTCTCTCTGTCTTGGATCTTTTGCTCTCCTCTCTTTCCTCTCTCCTGCCGCTGGATCTATCTCCCTGTCTATCAGTTCTGCTGAGGACTGTCTTTCTCTGTTGACTCCGTTCTGAGTCTCTGGGACTCTCCAGGGTGTACAGACCAGGTTTGCTTTCTTGGTCCCAGTCTGTCCATCTTGGCTTGAATTTACTGGGACTTTATGTCCCTGTCTATGAGTTTGTCTCCCCTTCTTCCCTGACCCCCAGTACAAACCTTCAGTTTCTGGGGTGAGATGATGCTCATGAGAAGGGCTGGAAAGGGACAAGGTGGGAGATTCTTTGTGTGGAAGATGGAAGGCTGGATGAGGAGGAGGCAGCACAGACTCCAATGGCAGCACTCTGCTCCTCACAGAACCTTATCCGTGGCTCCAGATTTGGGTTGCCTCACTTCTAGCCATGCTGGCCAGTTAAGCCCTTTCATCTCCCCAGTTAGTCAACTAGGAGCTACTGGAAATTTTGGGAGTGCACTTAATGCCCCTTTCTGCCAGATATCTTTGCATCTGGTACATTCTGTGGGAAGTGTAGTAAGGAGAGGCGGGAAGCCTGCTGGAGGAACTTTGCTAGAGTTCCTAGGGAGTTGCTAGGGAGCGGTGTGTGCAAAGCAGAAAACCTGAGGATTTTTTCTTTGCATCCTTGGCCAGAACTGCCCAGTGGCTTTTTGCACCACTCAGACAGGCCCATGTAGGGTAACCGGTCCAGGGAGGAGATGCATCATATCTTCAAATACAGGAAGGGAAACAAATTATGTGTCCCCTTTTATCACCTCATGGCTTCTGTAACCCTTCTTGTATATATAAAACTCTCTCATATATAGGAAACAGAATCATTGGCTCATTTTTCACCAGGTTTCCCAAAAGAAGAACCTAAATCAGTAGAACTCAATCCCTTTCAATATTCCTTCCTACTCCCAGCCCCACTCGCTCACTACCAGCAACTCAGCATCTGCCTCCTGGAGTCTCCTCTGTCAAGCCTTCCAAGCACCCCAGTGATCATGGGACTCCAGCCCAATCCTAGTCATTCCACCTCCTCCTCAGTCATTTACCTGGTATTCCATCTTCCTCCTCTTCTCCCTTGCCCACCCAATGACTCTTGGCCCCCTGGGTGTCTCCCCCAAGACAGGCAGTCACTAAAGAGCATTGAGCACAATAAGGGGAGGGTCAAGGGCAGCCTGGTGGGTAGGAGGGGATTCCAGAGCTACCAAATAGGGAGTCCTTCAGCATCGTGAAATATACCATCTCCCTCCGGCATATCTCGTCTTTTGTCTCCTGGCTCCTGCCAATACATCTTCCCTGCTGAGGCTGATGGACTGAGCACAGGTGCAAATTTGCAGAAGCCTCGGCTCCTAATGCTGGTCTGTTCTAGACTCATTTTCTCTAGGAATGTCACTACCCCTGCTTTCTTTCTTTGAACTCTCAAAGATTCTGGGAATCTGAAGTGGAGGTGAAACCCAAGAAAGGATAGAAATTGGTCTCTCTGCTCAATATCTTAATCTCAACCCCTTGTCTCCACTATACATACACAAAAGCCAAACTTAAAATTTCAGGCAATGGGAAATAGGATTAAACCTCAGGAAGACCTTTTCAGCCTTAACGATGTCGTGAGTACCTCCAGAAATCAGGCGAGATGGGGTGGAAGATGTGGTTGGATGATCAAACATCACTTTCTGACACATACGATTTTTACAATGGGGTGAGTGGCAAGGCCCTCTGGACTTGAAGGGAAATTTCTCCGCAGAGTCCTGAGATGTGTTTAGTGGCTACTAGAGGGCGACAGATATTGACTCTTCCTGCAGAGCCAGCTCTGGGCCCTGGGCATAGAGACAGGGCTGGGCTCCCAGGCTGGAGGAGCCTTAAGGCTCCGGCAAAAACCCACGAGTTTCTGATTTTGGAAATCCCTCCTGCAGCCCTCTCCTCTGGCATCCTATTCTCACTGGACACTGAAATGCCATCACTTACTCCAGCCCCCTTCCCTTTTCTGGTCCCAGCACTGTGGGCTGCGTGGCTTTTCATAGAGCAGATGACATGCCAGCTCACAGAGGTGATGCTTCACAGGGTCCCCGCTGATAACTAGAGCCCAGAACTGGAACCTATGTTTTCTTGATTCCCAATTCCGGGGTCTTCCCATTTGTGTTAACTGCTGCTCCTAACAGAAAAGCAAACTTCATAGGCCCCAGTGAGAAGCTAGCTCACAATGCTTGGTTTATAAAACTCATGTCAAAACTATACCCTTTCCCATTTTATGTATTTTTACAAAGATACCTGGTTCACACAAGGCTGTTAACCACGGAGCACAGACATGTACATCACAAACTCTGTGCTGTGCACACCCTCACCCTCAGCACACACACCCCTCTACCTCTCAGAGTCCCACAGCCCTTGCCCCTCTCCTCCTACTTCCTGAGCTGCAAGAACTTCTCTTCATTCATCATTTGCTCTTTGTTCTGTGTTTCCAGAGCTCCTCAAAGCTTCACACAGGTAAGAACTTTCCTGGTTCTATTCTTGCTCCTTCCTATCACACTCTGAGTTTCCCTTGGTACTACTTGGAGTCACAGGGGGAAATAGAGGAAAAATTGGTGGTTTCTGATCTCTCTTCTCTGAAACTGCCCTGTTGACCATGGCCCTCCTGCCAGGAAAGGTCTGACTCACCTGTGATCCATCAGCTTTACCCCACATCCTCTCAGTGTCCCTATACTCTGACCCACTTCTCTATCCAGAAGAAACTTCTTCCATTATTGAGGGTGAGGGTTCTGGGCTCCAATTTCACAAAATCAGCCTGGGCCTGCACTTTCACAAAGTGCAACAAGATGATGTGAGTTAAACTCAGTAAGAACTTGTTAGCACAATAGGTCTGAAAGCCTCAGCTTGTGTAAAATTCAGTAGGAACACACATATGGCTTTATCAGAAGCCTCAAAGAGACAAGGACTTGGTTTGAATCTGTCTGGGTAGTACTGGCCAGAAAGAAGTTTCCACTGTGATTCTGGTCATTCAAGCCTCAGAAAGGGGCACACAAAGACTTCTGGGGACTCTGGCTCTCAGACAGAATGGGTAAAGCCTAGAGTTAGGAACTGCAACCTGGTAACGTCATTTCCATATCATGGGGGCGGGAGGATGCAGAAAGTAGGTCTGAACCCTCCACTGCCTGGCCACCGTCCAGCTTGTCCCCATATCTTTATGGCCCTCCCTGATCAGAGCAGGCGCTCTGAGATCTTCCAACTCAAGCCCTGAGTAAAGGCCTCAGGATCCACCCAGCCTCAGACCCGAGACCCTGATGCCATCCCCTTGTGCATGGCAGGGCAGAGGCACCCACTTTCCAGGCTACCCAACTTCTCACACCCTAAGTACAGACGGTCTTTCTCTTCTGGCCTTCTCCTATACCCCACCCCATACCGTAACCTGAAATAAGGCAGAAATTTGCACAAATCAAAGACATCTTCAGCCTTCCCTGAGACAGCACACACACATACACACATGCACTTGCACACATGCAGATACACACACACATATACTCACAATTATACATGTGCACACATACATACCCTCAAAATATTCACATATACACACTTATATGTGACATTGTCACATGTATGCAACACAAAGACACATATTCACAAACTCATACATTTACATAAAGGCATGCATATCCATACTTATACACTCTCACACAGTCATCAAATGCCTTTGTACACATGTACACTCTATTGCTTTCTTCTAAAATCCAGTGCCCAGTCCTCTAGATTCTCAAGGTGTAGAATGTCCAGGAGAAAGCATGGAAATGCACAGGAAACCTTTTTCCAGTTTCTGGACCCACACTGGAACTCCTTTGCTATATTCCTTTTCCTACCACAGAGTCTGTAGGATTCTGGCCCACACCATGGAAGTGGAATCTGCAGAGATTACTCATTCCTTCTCTCAACAGACACTTTTGAGCACCTGTTTGACACCCCCCACCTCACCTTCAGCTAAGGCAGACACATAAAAGAAAAGAATAAAACCTTGTGCCCAGTGTGTGGTGAAATTATAAATGTTCTGCCCAGTGGTATGGCTCTGAACCAAGGACCTGAGTTCAAATCCTACATTTGCCTCTTAAAATACTCTGTTACCTTGGGCACTTGATACAATCTGTCTGAGCTTCAGTTTCATTACCTGTAAGGTTCAGTTAATAAAATTTCCCTAATAATTCTGTGAGGATTAAAAGACAGAAAAGTGTCCATCCATGGAAAGCAACCCCATTCCATCCCCCAGCCTCTGTGGTGATCATCTCCTCCAACATGCTTCCAGTCCTGCTATTCTTGACACAGAAACCCAGTCTCTTTCAGCCACAAATCCTCAGTTATGCAAACCTCTGGAAACTTAATCTCTGAGTTGCCTGGCTCCATGGGACTCACCTATTCCAACCCTGGCTCCCACCCCTCTTGGTCCATCATTGCCCCTTTTCAGGTTAGATGTTCTTTAATAGCCTTTAATTTTACTGACTTCAGCCAAAAAATTAACAATGAGATGCTGAACCTGTACATCAAAAGGATTTGAAGTGCTAATCATCCCCAAAGGGAGCCATCCCAGGGAAAGTATTCCACCTATTCTTTAATTCCTTACCAACACTCTGAGCCCACATGATTGAGTAACCTTTCTTATATATCTATAAATCATGCATCCTTTTTTAGAAAAGAACAGAGCCCTTCTGTACACCATGAAAAAGAATTCAGAAAATGTTGCACCACACCACCCACACTTGTGCACCAAGAAACTAAACTCCCTTGCACAACTTCCCAGAACTGAGATAACATCTGTAGCTGGTACCATTAAGTCTGCATGTAATCAAGCAACATTAAGGACCACTGTACTCCCTTTACTGATTAATTGTCCTAAGCTCCTTTAAAATCCCTGTGCTAGGCAGAGACCTGGGAGTTGCCCTTCAGACAAGAGTTTGCCTTCTTCTTCGGTAGATGCGCTCCTTAATAAAGCTCATATTCCTATCCAAACCTCCCCTGTTGAGTGTTGGCCTTTGGAATGATGGTGGGTAGATGAACTTGGGTTTCAGTAACACATTTTATCGAGTCAGCCAGGAACCAGTGTCCCTCTGGTGTCCAATTCCCTGAGAATCCTACTGTGAAGCAGTTGGCCTGTTTCAGGCCAGGGATTCCTCCTACTCTATTGAGCTAATGCCTTGGAAGACCACAGGACATTAGCTGTTCTGGGCTAGGTTGGTCTCTGGGGGGGAATCTGGGGGATCTATCCCTGCAGCTGTCCAGACTATTTAGGTCTTGGGGAAATGGCCGCTGATTCCAAACCTAAACTAGCTGTCAATTTTGCTTTTTGCTTGGAATGGAAAGGGAAGAAAAGTTTGGTGAAGCTGAGGATCTTTGGTATTTAACTTCTGTTCATTATTAGAAAGTGAAATGCAAGGACCAGTGAAATTCAAGGTAAAACTGCAAAAACTGAGGCTTTGAATATGGAAGACAGGAGCCAGGACCTGAGTCCTGGCTCAGCTTCCATTTATCCTCATTTCCCTTGCACCTGGTCTTCTTGAAGTGGTGTAGGGTTCAAATGCGACAGAATATCCATTATATCTCCATCTATATGTCTCTCATCTCCCCTCTTCCCCCACGGAGTAATTTCTTAATAATAACAGGACTTCTTAATCTCATTCCTGAGAAGACTACAAAGCACAGAAAAGCATACACTACACAAATTAAGTCAGGTAATTTGCATACCTGGGGAAAGGGGGAAATCCCTTCTCCTTTCATCTCCATGGTCCATTTTCTTCAATGTAATGATGTTATATTATGTATATAATATCAGTATTTCCTCCTTCTTTGGATGAGAGATGCTGTCAGAATTAAGGTAAAATTTGTCATCAAAAAATACTCATTAAAAAGTCTCCCAAGCACTGCTATTGGAAGGTGGGGGAGGGGGTTCCTGTCCTATATCTGCCTTCAAATCATGTGCAGATCATAACCTCTTCAGGAGCTTTGTTTCAGATTTTCTAAAGATATAACCAGAGACATTCAACTCCTCTTTCCAAACTTGCTTCTGTCAAAGCTCATTGCTTTCCAGGAAATTAGCTTCATAAATGACTAGTTTCTCACAATCTCACATCTAAATTCCTTCACTGGGGGGCGCCTGGGTGGCTTAGTCGGTTAAGCGTCCGACTTTCGCTTAGGTCATGATCTCGTGGTTCATGGGTTCGAGCCCTGCGTCGGGCTCTGTGCTGACTGCCAGCTCAGAGCCTGGAGTCTGTTTCAGTCTGTGACTCCCTCTCTCTCTGACCCTCCCCTGCTCATGCTGTCTGTCTCTCTCTCTCTCTCCTAGAAATAAATAAAAATAATTTAAAAAATAAACTCTTTCATTGGTATAATTTTAATTCTCTTCTTTCTAGGATGGCTCAAACAGGGAATTTCACTTGGAGGTAAAGAGGTAAATAAAATGACTTCTCTTAGTACCTTCCATGAGGGGTTCTAGGAGAGAGGAGGTGGTTACATGAGTGGTGTGCATACAAGGGTGGCTGTGTATTAATCTAGAAAGTAAAAGACAGGAGGGGATTGTCTTATGGCTGCTGTTTCTTTTTAACTGCAAATATCTTCTGATTGCAGATTTATAGGGGATCCAAAGCAGTCCAGCATCTTAGCCATAAACTTCCCAGGAAGAAAACTCATTCAAGTTCCCTTGAGAGGTGATCAAAGTAAATATCAGTGTTTGGTACAAATATATCAGTGAGGGTTGGGGGTGGAAAGCAGGCAGTTCCTTATAGCTGGTTGAAGTCCTTCAGGATTTGTGTGTGCGCGCACACACACACACACACACACACACACACACACACACCTCATATCCAATAAATCTAACAAATATGCACATGTTTCTAGACCTGTCAGAAAGAGGTAGTCCACTTCTTCTTGCATATTTCAACTCAAACTCAAATACATATGTCCATATAGTATGCACACATGTGATTTTCAGTGATGTTCTTTATGAATATATGTACCCACCCCTGCCACCTTTCCAAGCTCCTCACTGCAGGGTGGATCACAGTGAAGGTGAATGAGAGAATGTGTGAGTAGAAGCCTGCCTGTGTCACTGAGTGTTTCTCTGACTACATACCACAAAACAAAAATTATTTTTTCATTATTCACTATTTGGAATTATCTACTATCTTTCAATTATTCTATCCCATCAAGTTTCAATGATCATCAGTCCCTTACTGAGCTACAACTTCATGCAGAAGACAGCTGAGGGGTTAGAGGCATAAACTTGGCTGAAACTGGGTACAAATCCTTGCTTCACTACCCACTTTACACAAGTGACATAACTTCTCTGAGCCTTAGATTCAACTTTTGTAAAGAGACTATAACAA
Organism: Hyaena hyaena; assembly: GCF_003009895.1. Lineage (NCBI taxonomy): Eukaryota > Metazoa > Chordata > Mammalia > Carnivora > Hyaenidae > Hyaena > Hyaena hyaena. Next base: position 99,703 of record NW_024082571.1, on the reverse strand, counting down.
TACTCACCTCATAGAACATTTGTGTTAAATAGATGATTATAGAAAGTGTTTAGGGCTTTCTAAACAAAGTATGGGGCATAGTAGTGAACAAATATTATATGCTTTTGTGTACATTGGAGATATAAAGAGGTAATACATAAAAGAGATATTCTTTTCCCTTAGGAGGTTTTTAAATCTCATTAATGAGACAAGATAAATACATGGAGAGACAAAGAACATGGATTTCAGATGTTTTTTTCTTCGGTCATTCATCATCCCCATGCTTCACTACCTTACATACACCACATATCCACCCTACCTTTGCATTTCAGAAGTTGACTGGAGAATTCTTTGGATAAAAAAGATTGTGAGAGGGGCGCCTGGGTGGCTCAGTCAGTTAAGTGTCCGACTTTGGCTCAGGTCATGATCTCATGCTTCGTGGGTTCGAGCCCCGCATCTGGCTCTGTGCTGACAGCTAGCTGAGAGCTTGGAGCCTGCTTCAGATTCTGTATCTCCCTCTCTCTCTGACCCTCTCCTTCTCAAAAATCTCTCTCTCTCTCTCTCAAAAATAAACAAAGAAAACAAAAAAAAACATTAAAAAAGATTGTGAGAGTTCATTTTATACATTTCCCTGTTTCTTGGCAGAAGACTGAGGATTCCAAACCCAAGTGAGACAGCCATGCCCATAGCCAGAGAGCTGGAACCCTCCTGTCTCCCCCACCACCCTCTAATCTCAGAAATTCTTCCTTATCTTAATATGGTTTCCTTCAATATTCGTCTCTCTTATTACCTGTTCTGATTGAGGATGAGGTACACAAATCCTCAAAGGCTGAGGAATATTCTCAAATGCCCCCTAATAACATTGTTCCATTGCCTATCAGTCCAGGTCTCTGGAATTATAGGTCTCATATATTTTGTTATTAACCCAATACAATCATCAAAATATTCCTTAAAAAGGTTTACATTGGTCTCTACCAGGGTACAACCCTTTATGGAGTCATCCGGTCTCTCAAAGCTTCTGAAAGAAAAAAGTACCCTAATTTCCCTGAAAGATCGTTAAAAGTTCCTATTTCAATCCCCCCAACCTCCATAGCCTCCTAAATTAGTATTATCATGTTATCACTCGTATGAATAAGAGACATTACAACCTTGAGGTGGGTCATGACTAATATGATCTCTCTAATAACCCTGAAGCCATCACATGAAGTAGGTGTAACAGAATTGGCAGATCTCCTAACCCTCACAATCCTTGCATGAGGAGAGGCCCCCAAGGACCAGGCAGACTCCAGCACAGGCACTGTAGGGATTTTCCAGAGTGGGCAGAGTGCCAAACCCTGGCACAGTGTCTGGTGTGGGAGGCCTGAGGACAGAGGGCAGACAAGGTCCAGACTTCTTCCTCAAATTCAGTTTTCCCAGACTTGGCCCCTCCTCTTGTGCTCCCAATTCTCAAGTTTCAAGACCTTCCATAGTGCTCACCTGAGGCAAGACACCTATCATCCATCGTCTAAGGTAAGTGCTTCTGAAATGTGAAAGAGCATACAAATGAATCTGTTTAAAAGATTAGGAGGACAATAGCTAAAACATGGAAAGAGCCTAAGTGTCCATCAACAGATGAATGGATCAAGAAGATGTGGTTTATCTATACCATGGAATACTACATGGCAATGAGAAACAATGAAATCTGGCCATGTGTAGCAACATGGATGGACCTTGAGGGTGTTATGCTGAGCGAAATAAGTCAGGCAGAGAAGGACAAATATCATATGTTTGCACGTATAGGAGGATTAGGAGGAACTTGACGGAGGAACAAGGGGGAGAAGAAGGGGGGAAATAGTGGGGGAGAGGGAGAGAGGCAAACCATGAGAGACTCTTGAATGCTGAGAACAGACTGAGGGCTGATGGGTGTGGGGGGAAGTGGGGAGATGGACATGGAGGAAGGCACTTGTGGTGAACACTGGGTGTTATATGGAAACCAACTTGACAATAAACTATTTGAAAAAAAAAAAAAAAAAAAAAAGATAAAATGCAGGTTATGATCCATTAGGTCTGGGATGGGACCTAAGATTCTGCATTTATTTCATTTATTTGTTTATTTAAAAATTTTAAACTTTTATTCGTTTTTTGAGAGACAGCGTGTGAGCAGGGGAGGGGCAGAGAGAGAGAAGGAGACACAGAATCCGAGGCAGACTCCAGGTTCTGAGCTGTCAGCACAGAGCCTGACGTGGGGCTCGAACTCACAGACTGTGAGATCAGGACCTGAGCCAAAATTGGATGCTTAACTGACTGAGCCACACAGGCACCCCAAGATTCTGCATTTCTAACAAGCTCCCAGAGGACATCCATACTGTTGGTTCATGAACTAGTTTGAAAACCAAGACCTATGTGATGGTAGCACTTGCAACAACTGTCTCCCAGGAAGAGTCTGTCAACATCCTCTGTCTGTCTTCCAGATGGCAATGAGAATCATATCTCATCCTTTTCTGATTCAGAAATCTCACTCCATGGCACAATACACAATACAAACCTGGCTCATAAATTCCCTTCAAATGCAAATACAAACATCCCTCACAAGAGTCTCATTCTTTCATGAGTCTCATTCTGTGTACCCTAGAATTACTGTCCCTTCTATTTATCAACTCATCCATGACTCTTATCTCCCATTTTGCTCCATAAGCATCCTCCTCCATGAAATATCTCTTGACCAATATCTCATTCTCAGTTTCTACCCATACCTTTCCCTCCAAAGTCAAGATGCCTCCATCTCTATACAATTACCAGTATCTCCTTATTTTAGTCTATTTTTCTTTCCATTTTGGATGTAAATTCTCTCTCCTCAAAGAATCTTAGATATTCTTATGGGGTATTTGTACTAGTCTTTAAAACAAAATGAAACAAACAAAGAAACAAATAAAAACATCTAAAGGAGTTGGTACCTATATGGGTAATCCTGCCAGTAGCAGGCTTCCCTGGAATCACCAATTCCTTACTGGAATTATGAGAAATTTCACAAGTAAGAAAGTAGCTTACTATGCCTCACTTGCCAGGCAGGCCTCAAACATAAATAAAATAGAAAAACGCTGGCTCTTCTATACCAACCATAAAACTTAGACTCATTTAACCAGTACTGCAGGTGTCATTTTGAAGCACTTGATTTTCAGTACACTTGGTGCATGGTAAGTGCTGGCTGTGCTGGTCTGAGGGAGAGGCTGCTGCATCAGCTCAGAGCCAGTACTGCCAGTAATGAGCAGCTGCCAGGTATAGAGGGGCGGGGGTGGTGTATGGGGGCCCTGCTTCCACTGGGGGTCTCTATGCTACTCACTAGCATCTCACGTTGTTGGTGTTGGGGGGAAAGTGGAGTCACACTATTCTGTAAGGCAGACCTTACAGAATAGCTAGGGCAGTCAGCATGCCCTGTGACACAACAACTATCCAGCGATTTCTTTTTAGCAAGTGGCTGGGATTCAAAATTCAAAGTCTTAAAGTATATGGCATGACCTGAATTTGATCCTCTCCCTTGGATTAGAGCCTCTTCACGCTGTGTCTGTTGTCCTTTTCCCAGAAAAATACTCCCATTCCTGATTAGTGCATGGAATCTATGGTGTAGCACAAAAAGCAGCAACAAGGTTATATTCACTCTGGGCAAGCTCTCTGGGTGAAAGGCCTTTTGCTGGGGCCTAAGGGGTCTTTTGTCCCAAGTACTCCAGGAAGGGGACTGTTCTCTCCCAGTGAGCCACGGAGATCTCTACACCAAGCTATGTACACAAGAGCCAGCTTCCTTCCTCCCCAGGAGCAGACACCACAGCTCTGCTCTGGAGAAAGTCACACACTTTGAAAACCTCAGGATTTTAGCTCCAAATTATGTTTACAAAAAAACTTGCAGTAGTCAGTACTTACCACTCTCCTGTCCATGGTCTAGAAATGTTTTCCTCTTGTGTGAACCCAATTCCCCACCCACTCAACCCCTCTCTTGCTCTCCCTTTTGTCTATCCATGAAAGAGTTCCCTCCCTTTCACAGCACCATCATTTTACTCTCCCCCAATTCACTTTTTTTTTTTTTTTTGCACCTCACACCAGTCACACTGTCTCCCATTAACCTTGGGAATCCTTTTTCCAGTCTACAGATCAATTTCCTGGATGTTCAACATGATCTGACCTCAATATAGCTGTGTTTGAGAGATGAGGAAAGCCCAAGGTCTCCCTATTTCTCTGCCATCTTAACTCGTCCCTCAAACTTTAACTTATTCAAGAAAATACCTGTTGTACCCATGCTGGAGCCAGCCTCCTTTTCAGGGACTCCTTTGAGTCACATAGAGCAGGTTGGGCCTTCTATCAATTTTGGTACCTCGGCCCCCTTCCCATATCCCATAGAAACAGATGGTGTGGAACCAGAGGTGGTCCTATGAGGCTGTATTTCCCCTTTTTCTCTTTCGGTTAACAACACTGTTCTTACTGATGGGTCTACAGGAAGAGCAGAACCTACTCTGCCCTGAGCAGCATTTTACTCTGATGGAACAGACAGAACAGTCACCAGAACTCAGGCAGAGCCACACAAAGGCAAAACTAAAAGTGCCTGAGTACAGTTCTAGATGCTGGGTACAGACCTAGAAACAGTTCTAAATATAGTACTGGATGGAGATAAAAGCTGTTTGTCAAGGAAGTCTCCCAGAGGAAAGTTTTAAAGGAGTAGCATAGTGTTAGCCTGAAAGGAAGGATAATTTACTGTACCAAAGAAATGTGTAAGGCTCAATTCTATTTAACATAAATTTATTATATACTCCTTGTGTGTCTGGCACCCAGCTGAGTGCTCTGGAGTGAGCAACATACTCCTAACCTATGATCTGCAATCAGGGAATAAAATAAAGAAAATAAAGACACACAGATAACTATGGTATATTATTTTTTTAATTTCCATTTTAATTGAAGTAAAATTGACATATAAAATTTAAGATGTTTAAAGTGTACATTGTGGTGATTTGATAGACATATACACTGTGAAATGATTCACTAAGAGTTCCCCACTGTGAAAGGATTAATGATGTCATTTTAATCTGATTGTTTCATTAAATGAAGATAAGTGTTCAAACTGCACCTTTGTTGCCATTACTTCATCTTTACATGTGGAGGAGCTTCAGCTGGAGCTTTGATTTTCTGTTTGTGGTCCCTGGACCAGCTGTATCAACAACAGCTGGGAATTTGTTATCAGTACAAGTTCTGCATGCCCCCCCCCCCCGGCCTACTGAATTCCAAATACTGGGCACAAGATCCAGCAATCTGTGTTTTCACAAACTTTACAGGTGAGGTGGCAGTTCCTGAAGTGAGCACCACTGAACAGAGTAATATTCCTGACTTCTCTCATTGTGACTTTGATTGGTGAGTTGAAGAGACAGCAATGAGCATGTCTAACTCAGCCCCTTCCAGTTTTAGTTGATTTTCTTTTCTTATCTAGGACCATCTTGCCCAAAGGACACATGCATTCCAACCTGAAATACAAGTAAATCTAATAAAAGAAAAATCTCTCCTGCAGTGGTAGTCGGGGGTGCTCAGCACTACTTGTGATGAGGTGTAAGTCTGTCTAACTTAGTGAGGCAGGATTAACAAGGCAATCAGGTTTCAGATCTAAAGCTGACAGTTTAATCATCTATCTGTATATCTTGATTATCAATTGCTTCTGAACATGGGAGGAGGAAATGGAGTGTTATTTATTGTACCTCTACAGCTCCAACACTAAGTTGTAATGTAAGTGGGCATGTTTCCTGTTCACACTTCATGCAGTAAAGAGATCTGATTCAGAGAATCACAGAACAGAAGAACCAGAGGAAATCCTAGAAATTTTTAGGTAAAGGGAACTTTAGAAATGATCAGTTGTTAAGACCTGGTTTTTTGAAGGAACTAACAAAATTGATAACCCCCTAGCCAGATTTACCAAAAAGGACCCAAAAAATAAAATCACAAATAAAAGAGGAGAGATAACAACAATGCAGATATACAGAAATACTAAGAGAATATTATGAGTAATTATATGCCAAAAAATTAGGCAATCTGAAAGAAATGGATAAATGCCTAGAAATATAAACTACAAAACTGAAATAGAAAGAAATAGAAAATTTGAACAGACATGTAACCAGTAAAGAAATTGAATCAGTAATCAAAATTCTTCCAAGAAATAAGAGACCAAGGCCAAAGGGCTTCCTAGGGGAATTCTATGAAATATTTATAGAAGAGTTAACACCTATTATTTTGAAGATGTTTAAAAAAATAGAAATAGGGAGAAAATGTAAACCCATTCTATGAGGCCAGCATTATGTTGATTGCAAAACCGACAAAGATCCCACTAAAAAGGTGAATTACAGACCAATTTCCCTGATGAATATGGATGCAAAAATTCTTAACAAGACACTAGCAAATTGATTCCAATAATGCATTAAAAGCATTATTCACCATGAGCAAGTGGGGTTTATTCCTGGGCTGCAAGGTGTGTTTCAATATCTGCAAATCAATCAACAGATATACTACATTAATAAAGAAAAGACAAGAACCATATGATTTTCTAAACAAATGCAGAAAAAGCATATGGCAAAATACAGCATGCTTTCTTGATAGAAACCCTCAAAAAAGTTGGAATAAAAGGAACATTCCTCAACATCATAGAGGACATATATGACAGAACCACTGCTAATATCCTCAGTGGGGAAAAACTGAGAGTTTTCCCCCTAAGTCAAAAACATGACAAGGAGGTCCACTCTCACTACTGTTGTTAAACATAGTACTGGAAAGTCCCAGCCTCAGCAATCAGATAACAGAAAGAAATAAAGGGCATACAAATTGGCAAAGAAGTCAAACTTTCACTTGTTGCAGATGACATGATACTCTCCATGGAAAATCCAAAATACTCCCCCCCCACACACACAAACCTGTTAGGACTCATATGTGAATTAAGCAAAATTGCAGGATATAAAATTATGCCCCAAATTTAAGCGGGATTAAGCAACCAGGCTTTGTTGAATTCCATAGGCAAAGTAGGTAGCAAACCCAATCAGCATCCAGATACTAACTGGGGTCCAGATGCCAGTTGTCATCTGCATCATAAAGCAGACATTCACAAAGATGCTCAGTACTGGGAGGATGGGCAGAGCAGGAACCTTAAAATAAAGGGGACTGGATCTCTGTGGCTGTCTCCAGATGATCCCAGTGAGCCCTGTGATGAGCACCAGGAGCATCACAACCACTGAAATCCACACTGGGTCTCCAGAAAACAGAACTGGCCACTGAATCAGCACCAGGCAAAGAAGAATGAGCAGCAGAACAAGCAGTGAGGAGCAAACATAGACAACTCTGCCAGAGAGTGGAGTGGGAGTGGAGCTGCCTGGAAAAAGTAGCTTCCGTAGAGTCAGCTTCTGTGCTGCAGGTCCATTATCCTCCTGCATCTCTGCTTCATTTCCCCCTTTCTTCACCTCAGGCTGATACCTGAGGATGAGAACACAAAGAGCAACCAAAGAGTAAGATATCAGGGACCCAACTGACCTGAGGTCCAAGAGATCAGTGAGTTTAAAGAAGAATATCATCATGGCTGCAACAATTCCAAAGACCACAGCAGCCATGATGGGGGTGTATGTGCCAGTATGGATCCAGGCAAGGACAGGGAACAGGAGGCCATGCATTGCCATCTTGTATATCACCTGATTAATGGGTAACATAAAGCCCAAGATGAGTGCAGAAAGACTACAGAAAAATCCAAAAGTAACGACATAGTAGGCAGGGGCCCAGCCAATATGGAGAAATGTCTCAGGCAGGGTGTTCCCGGGTTGAAGTTTGTAGTAAGGCATCATAAGTGTAAGTGACGCAGAGACACCAAAGTAAACCAAAAAGCAGATGAACAGTGAAACCACAATGCTCATGGGGATGGAACGCTGGGGATTCTGGACTTCTTTAGCTCTGGTCACAATATTGTCAAAACCAATAAATGCATAGAAACAGGTAGCTGCTCCACGGAGAATACCTTCAAAGCCAAAAGGCACAAATCCTCCAGAGCCCAGGGGACCCAAGCTAGAGGTCTCATTGAGTCCAGCCTTTATGTAGTCCTCTTCTGTGAGCTTCCAGTTGTGCAGGTCCCCCTTAATGAAGCCAGAGATGATGACAAAACTTAGAATCAAAAGTTTCACCACAGTGACTACTCTGCTAACCAGGAGGAAGTGACTTTTTCTCAGAATAGGCAATTCCATGAGGAACAACACAAGGCCCACAACAAAGAAGTCTAGATATTCTGTAAGGACACGGGAAACATGTGGTGCAATACTCTCATGCAGGGCCTGAGAGAACTGGTTCTCACGCAGGTAATTAAAAGCTAAGTGCCATGTCCACACCACCATGGCTGTATCAGCAACATAGGAGATGATGAGGCTCCAGGCAGTGATGAAAGCCCAGATTTCACCTATAGTGACATAGCTGTAGAGATATGCAGTGCCATAATGGGGAATCCGGGCACTAATCTCTGCATAGCACAACCCAGCCAGTATAGAAGATAGGCCAGCCACCAAAAAGCAGATCACAAAAGATGGTCCTGCTTGATTGCTAGCCACCTCACCAGCCAGGACATACACACCTGCACCCAACATTTGGTCTATGCTCAGCACCACTAAATCCAGAGTGCTCAGGCTTATGGCAGTGTCCGTCTCAGCCTCCTGATGCTCCATTGGAAGTCTGCGAACCAGTTTTTGACCAAATCTGCGAAATGTCTGACATAGCATTGTAGCTGGAATTGAAGAGGATTCTAGGATCAGAGAGCTGTAGCAAGCACAGGAAGCCTGGAGTCTGGGATTCAGTCTGGTGAGGCCGAGTTAAGTTGAACTGGTTGGGGCTCCCAAATTCTGTTGCTCAGGTTTCAAATCTGCTGCTTCATATTTCATCTGCTTTATGCTTCCCTCCATAATGCCTAAGTAAATAACAAATATTTACTGAACAATGGTGTTCTACCAACCAACCAAACCTCAGAAGTCCCATGTCACCTGTTCCAGCCCAGAAACCTACACCAAAAGACATCATAAAAAAACCAACCTTGCTTCTCCACCCCCCCAAAAAAGTAACAAATATCTCCAAATATTTTTCTTTTTTACATATTGAATGATATATTTCCACTTGGGTTCATCTAAGTCATGTAGCTTCATGTACTAATTAAGCTTCATGTACTAATACAAAAGAGCATAAATGTATTCTGCAATAATTTACACACCGGATGGTTGCATGATGCTTGAGCATGAGTTATGCACATTAATTCACAGAATAAAGGGCCTCATTGCATTACAGAACCATTTTTTAAATAATCGTCTGAGTTTAAAATACTAACATTGGTCCTCCAGTCTTAAAACTCTTAACCCCAAAATCAGCTAGCCAAGTTTAGAGGTCACTTTGGTCTCCTTTTTCATCATTCTGCATCATCCATTAAGCTGCACTAATGCCAAAGAATGTACAGTTCAACCCTTCACTTTAGCCACCTAGGTTCACAGAGGAGCTGTGAAAAGAGGAAGAGGAAGAAGAAAAGGATAGGACTTCATAACTACCTGTAAGAACCAGAGGAACAGGCTGTCTGATGAGGGAACACTGGAGAAATGGGTGCAGCAGCCAACCAAGGGTCCATTACTAAGAAAGGAGCAGAGCCAGAAAAACTGTTTTGTGAATTGTGAAATTCAATAATACCCATCCAAAGCAACCAGAAAAAAATTAACTATAGTTATATCCACAGTTAAGAGAGTATGATGGGTAGGGAGGAATGAAATAAGTCACCTAGCTCAGTAGCTCACAATCAAAACAATTACTTTTGTCTCCTCCCTCTCTAGGTTCCAGGAGAGAAGGAGAGCTGACTTCTGCAGACAGTTTCCTCTCTGGCCACAAGATGCTCTATAAACACCCTGAGCCACTTCTGATGTCAGCTCCCAATGCCTTGAAGAATCTGCCCTGCTCTGTGAACTTTATTTAAACACTCACTTGTAGGGGTGCCTGGGTGGCTCAGTCAGTTAAGCGTCTGACTTTGGCTCAGGACATGATCTCATGGTTTGTGGGTTCAAGCCCCACATCGGGTTCTGTGCTGACAGCTAGCTCAGAGCCTGGAGCCTACTTCAGATTCTCTCTCTCTCTCTGACCCTTCCCTGCTCATGCTGTCTGTCTGTCTGTCTGTCTCTTTCTCTCTCTCTCTCTCAGAAATAAATAAAACATATCCAAAAAAACCCAGTCACTTGTAACTCCCTATTGATTTTTCACAAGGAGTTGTTTTTAAGTCACCCAAACCACTCTCTGAATGTGTCAAATATATTTTCTTAATGAATAAACCCAGCAAGTGGTTCTTCTTTTCTTCTGCTCCCTGCTGCTATATTCAAATGGTCTTCTCCTCAAGGAGAGCAAGATTTTGGGGCACAGAAATGCCCCAGAAATAAGTAGTGGAGAACAGAGGGAAAAAAAGTCATATAGCCCCCATTCTCCTCCAACTCAGGCTCTGGTTTTGAGAGAAATTTAGGAAATGTTGTAAGAGGTTTGTAAATACAGAGATATCAAGTCAAAATTGAAAATACTTCTCTATATGTTACCAAAAATCTTCTCTATAGGTTGGGTTGTGAGTCGCACCTTCTGTCTACAAATCCATCTAGACTCTTTATTTGCCACTCACCATTTCCAATGATATGAATTGCTAACAAGCATGTGGAATAAAGATGGTCAATAGATAAAGATGGTTAAGAACTGGAACCTTTCTATATTATAAATATGATTGATGTGTCCCCCCACCCCACACACACACCCAGGCTTCAAACCCTTCAGTGGTTCCCACTGCCCTTCTGCCTAGTTTTTCCTTCCTTCATCATCTGACCTGTGCTGATTCCTCCAGCCTCATCCCCTGCCCATTCCTGTTCCAGCTGTGGAGTTCTACAGTCACCATGTTCCCCTACCTCTAACGCCCTCCTTCCTATCACTTAGCTACCACCTCCCACTTGTCTCTTAATTCCCAGCTCAGAGGTTGCTTCCCCAGGAACCTCCCCTGACTTATGCTGCCCTTCCTGTGTGCTCTCATAGCACCCAGACTTCCCCATGTGCCACTTATCCTAATGTATCAGAATTCCTGTTCAGCTGCCTGTGTCCTCTATCAGACTGCTCAATAAATATTTGTTGAGCAGTGCACAAAATAAGAAGAGAAACCAGAAAAAGCACATTAACCAGAATTCCTATCTATTAACTTGAGATACATACTGTGTAGTCAAGCAACCTTTATAAACCTGGTTCAGGTAAAGATATAAATGGAATTACCTTGCTTGTGGAAGGCAAGCATAATGAAAAGTGTGAGGGGAAAGCCAGCTATGATAACAATTTGACCACACATCATCCAAGACAGGTATTGGCCAATGGTTTGCCTTTGAGGACATATGTTTTAAAACTATCAGGATGCGTGGAATCATAGGCAACCAACCACCCATGGCCAGTTATAAACTCCTTACATTTGGAAAGGCATTGTGCTCAGGCCCTATACTCTAGGTGAGAGGTCCTAAGGCAGAGGTTCTTACTGTGGTGGACAGAGAGAGGCATAATGAGGAGACCTGGGGACATTTTCAAACTGCATATCCTCTCCCTCTGGAGATTCTTGTCGAAATAGCCCTGTACTTCCCATGGCTGCTCTAAACCACCTAAAATAACAAGAAATTATCTTCAATATCAAAGCAAAGACATTGTAAAAACTTTCTTCACAAGAAGGCAGCACAGTTTAGTAGTTGGGAATAAGGCTCTACAGGTAGACTGTTCAGGTTCAAATTGCAACTCAGCCTCATACCTGGTAACTCTGGACAAATTAGTTCATGTATTGAGATTTAGTTTCCACTACAGTCAAATGGATAAAGTAAATACGTTATAGGGTTGTTGTAAGGAGTAAGTGAAGTGATGCCTATAAAGTATTTACTTAGATCAGTGCCTAGTAAAAAATATGTACTTCATATAATCTACCTAATACTTAGTATTGAAATCAGATCCAGAGTACCCAAAATCATCCACTAAAACTTGAGCCCTTTAGCTAGTCCACATGAGAAAATAAAATAAGTTTTGTTCCATATATTTTACCTTGAAACTCTAAGGACTCTAATTAAACACTCTCATATATGCTGGTGCTAATCACTTGGGAGTCCTAAGCATACTGAGTTAGACCAGGCATTGAAAATGTAAGGCTTAAATATAATAATAATAATAATAATAATAATATAATATATTTGCCTATGGATGACTCATATTATTTCTGGAAACTGTATCAAGAACTTTGGATTTGAGCTGTGGCTTTTCCACTTGGTTACATAAGCTAGGGTAATTAGATTAATCTCCCTAAGCATCAGTCCATAAGGAACATTACTTTATTTCCCTTACTGGATCAACATAATCCATTAGAGGATACAAACTATCATGCACTGCTGGTGGAAGTGGGTAAATGGGGCCACCATCCTGAAGCACAATCTTAGTGAAATTAAGAATGCACACATTCTCCCACCCCACAATCCCTCTCTGAGGTAAACACCCCAAGGCAACTCTCTCCTGAGTCCATAAGGAGGCCCATATGAGCATGTACATCACAGGACTGTTTGTGGAAGCAGGAAGTTGGAAGCTATGTCAGAGTCTGTTGCTGGAGGAATATATAAGTAAAATGTGCATACACACATAATGAAATATTATACAGTAGTCACAAATAATAAAGTAGATTTATAGACACCAACTTGGGGGAGATCTCAGAAAAAATGTTAAGTAGAAAAAGTATAAGCAGGATGAGTTGTATAGCACAGTGCCATTTATGTACATTTAAAAAACAGCCAAAATGCCCCCAATAAAAAGACATAGGGTGGCAGAATGGATAAAAAAACAAAATTCATCTATTTGCTTTCTACAAGAAACTCATTTTAGATTGGAGGACATCTTCAGATTAAAAGTAAGGGGGTGCAGAAATATCTATCATGCTACTGGAAGTGAGAAGAAAACTGTAGTAGCTACACTTATAGCAGACAAATTGGACCTTAAAATACTGACAGTAAAAAGGGATGAAGAAGGGCATTATATAATAATTACAGGGTCTACCCATCAGGAAGAGTTAACAATTATAAATTTCTACGCACCAAATATGGAAGCACCTAAATATACAAAACAATTAATCACAAACAGAAACAATCTTATGGATAAGAATGTGCTGATAGCAGTGGACTTTAATACTCCACTGACAGCAATGGATAGATCAACTAGACAGAAAATCACTAAAGAAACAATGGGCTTGAATGACACATTGGACCAGATGGATCTCACAGATATATTTAGAACTCTACATCCTGAGGCCAAGGAATTCAGTTTCTTCTCAAGTGCGCATGGCACATTCTTCAAGATAGATCACATACTGGGACATAAAGCAGCCCTCAATAAATATAAAAGAATTAGGATCATACTACACACACTTTCAGATCACTATGGTATGAAACTCGAAATCAACCACAGGAAGAAGCCTGGAAAACCTCCAAAAACATGTAGGCTAAAGAACACCCAATTAAAGAACGAAAGGGCCAATCAGGCAATAGAGAAGAAATTTTAAAATATATGGAAATAAATGAAAATGAAAATACAACAATACAAACTCTATGGGATGTGGCAAAGGCAGTCCTAAGAGGAAAGTGCATTGCACTCCAGGCCTATTTCAAGAAATTAGAAAAAGCGCGAGTGCAAAATCTAACAGCACATCTAAAGGAACTAGAAGGAGAGCAACAAGAGCACCCCAAACCCAGTAGGAGAAGAGAAATAGTAAAAATCAGGGAAGAAATAAGCAATATAGAAACCAAAGAAACAGATGAACAAATCAATGAAAACAAGAGTTGTTTTTTTTGAAAAAATAAACAAAATTGACAAACCTCTAGCCAGGCTTCTCAAAAAGAAAAGAGAGAGCACTCAAATAAACAAAATCATGAATGAAAATGGACAGATTACAACCAACCCCTCAGAAATACAAGCAATTATCAGGGAATATTATGAAAAATTATATGCCAACAAACTGGACCACTTAGAAGAAATGGACAAATTCCTAAACCCACACTCAGTACCAAAACTCACATGGAAAGAGAGAAAATCTGAACAGATCCATAACTAGTGAAGATCAAACTAGTTATCAAAAATCTCCTGACAAGTAAGAGCCCTGGGCAGATGGCTTTCCTGGGGAATTCTACAAGATATTTAAAACAGAATTAACACCCATTCTTCTCAAACTATTCCAAAAAATAGAAATTGAAGGAAAACTTCTGGAATCATTTTACGAAGCCAGACTTTGATTCCCAAGCCAGACAGAGACCCAGCAAAAAAAGAGAACTACAGGCCAATATCCTTGATGAATACGGATGCAAAAATCTTCAACAAGATACTTGCAAATAGAATCCAACAGCACATAAAATAAATATCCACCATGATCAAGTGGGATTCATTCCTGGGTTACAGGGCTGGTTCCATATTTGCAAATTTATCAATGTGATACATCACATTAACAAAAAAAGAAAAGATAAATACATATGATCCTGTCGAAAGATACAGAAAAAGCATTGGACAAGATAGAGCATCCCTTCTTAATAAAGACCCCTGAGAAAGTCAGGATAAAAGGAATTTACTTAAACATCATAAAACCCACCTATGAGAAGCCCTCAGCCAATATCATTCTGTTTTCCCCCTGAGATCAGGAACACGACAGGGATGTCCACTCTCACCACTGTTGTTTAACATAGTGCTGGAAGTCCTAGCATCAACCATCAGACAACAAAACGAAATAAAAGGCATCAGAATTGGCAAAGAAGAAGTCAAATTTTCACTTTTCACAGACGACATAATACTCTACATAGAAAACCCGACAGACTCCACCAGAAGCCTATTAGAACTGATCCATGAATTCAGCATAGTTGCAGGGTACAAAATCAATGTACAGAAATCGGTTGCATTTTTATATGCCAACAATGAAGCAACAGAAAGAGAAATCAAGAAACTGATTCCATTCACAATTACACAAAAAACCATAAAATACTTACGAACAAACCTAACCAAAGATTTAAGAGATTTGTATGATGAAAACTATAAAAAACTTATGAAGGAAACTGAAGACACAAAGAAATGGAAACACATTCCATGCTCATGGATTGGAAAAATAAATATAGCTAAAATGTCATTACTACCCAAAGAAATCTACACGTTCAATGCAATCCCAATCAAAATTGCACCAGAATTCTTCTCAAAGCTAGAATAAACTATCCTAAAATTTGTATGGAACCGCAAAAGACCCCGAATAGCCAAAGTAATGTTGAAGAAGAAAACCAAAACGGGAGGCATCACCATCCCAAACTTTAGCCTCTACTACAAAGCTGTCATCATCAAGACAGTATGGTATTGGCACAAAAACAGACACATAGACCAGTGGAATAGAATTGAGAAGTCAGAATTGGACCCAAAAGTGTACAGCCAACTAATCTTTGATAAGCAGGAAAGAGTATCCAACAGAAAAAAGACAGCCTCTTTAACAGATGGTGCTGGAAGAACTGGACAGCAACATGCAGAAGAATGAAACTAGATCATTTTCTCACACCATACACAAAAATAAACTCAAAATGGATAAAGGAGCTGAATGTGAGACAGGAAGCCATCAAAATCCTATAGGAAAAAGCAGGAAAAAACCTCCTTAACCTCACCAACAGCAATTTCTTACCTGACATATATCCAAAGGCAAGCGAATCAAGAACAAAAATGAACTATTGGGACCTCATCAAGATTAAAAGCTTCTGCACAGCAAAGGAAACCATCCATATAACTAATAGGCAACAGACAGAATGGGAAAAGATAGTTGCAAATGACGTATCACATAAAGGGCTAGTATCCAAAATCTATAAGGAACTCATCAAACTCCACACCTGAAAAGCAAACAATCCAGTGAAGAAATGGGCAGAACACGAACAGACACTTCTCCACAGAGGACATCCAGATGGCCAACAGACACATGAAACGATGCTCAGCCTCCCTCCTCATCAGGGAAATAAAAATCAAAACCACACTGAGATACCAGTTTCATTTTTTTCTGCATGTCGCTGTCCGGTTATCCCAGAACCATTTGCTAAAGTGCCTATCTTTTTTACACTGAATATTCTTTCCTGCTTTGTCAAAGATTAGTTGGCAAATACACACACACACACACACACACACACACACATACACACACACATTTCTGTGTTCTCTAGTCTATTGATCTATGTGTCTCTTTTTGTGCCAATACCATACTGCCTTGACTATTACACTTTGTAATACAGCTTAAAGTCTGGAATTGTGATACCTCCAGTTTTGGTTTTCTTTCTCAATATTTCTTTAGCTATTTGGGGTCTTTTGAGGTTCCATAAAAACTTGGGATTCTTTGTTCTAGTTCTAAATGTCCATTGACTGATGACTAAATAAAGAAGATGTGGTGTGTATGCATATGTGTGTGTATACAAACACACACACACACACACACAACAGAATACTACTTGGTGATGAAAACAAATGAAATCTTGCCATTTGAAAGAATGTGGATGAACTAGAGTATACTATGCTAAGTGAAATAAGTCAGAAAAAGGCAGATATCATAATATTTAACTCATGTGGAATTTGAGAAACACAACAGATAAACATAGGGGAAGGGAAGGAAAATTAAAATAAAAACAGGGAAGCAAGCCATAAGAGAATCTTAGATACAGAGAACAAATTGAGGGTTGCTGGAGGGGAGGTGGATGAAGAAGGATGGTTAAATGGGTAATGGGCATTAAGGAGGCCACTTTTTGCAATGAGCACTAGGTGTCATATATAAGAGATAAATCACTGGGTTCTACTCCTGAAACCAAGACTACACTGTATGTCAACTAACTTAAATTAAATTTAAAAAAAATTGAATATCTTTTGTGCACTATGGGTGAGGCTAAGAAGCCTCATGGAAGAAGTGGGAATTACCCAACATTGGGTACAAACATAAGTTCAAGCTACATCTTCAGTATGGCCACGATCAAAAGCTTAGAGCCTCTTTTAGGCTTTCCTTCCATGCCAAAATCAAAAACAGAAAACAAATTCCAAAACACCTCAAACCAGTAAATCCAGTTTGCCAAACTAAAGAGATCCAAGTAAATATTTGCTACAGATATCAAAATGTAGTCATAATACATCTAGATGTAGTTGTAATAATAATAATAATAATAATAATAATAATAATAAATTCTCAGTCTTGGTCTGTGCCATAAAGGAAAAGAGAGAGAAACCATTTCACTAGAAAAAAATGTGTAACTTCTTCCCTGGGGAAAGAGAAAGAAAGGTCACATAGCTTGCCTTAAAGGTTGGCAAGAAAGCTGAAATAACCAAATTCAGCTCATAATAAAGAAAACAAGTATCAAACTTACCTCCAAAGAGTCTTCAGAGAACAACCTCACCAAACGGATCACTTACTAGGCATCCTCCATCTACAACCTTACTTTTCTCTGTATTCTGTTTGCATGTTATCTGGAAGAAGACTTTGTATCCCTTTCTAAAATAAAAACTCTTTAAAGTATAAACTACTTCATGGCCTCTCAATAGTGCTATAAACCCTAATTCTTCAAGTAAATGTTACTATGTGCAACCAAGACTTGAACTAAGAGGCATGGCAGTCTCCAAACTGTCTTCTCACTAGACCAAAAAGAAATACAACCACCTCCTCCAACTTACCTACCTACATTACTACCCCTAGCACTGAATCTCTCAAATCCCATCCCAGTCTGACAGAGGGTGAAATCCAAGTCAGTGAAAACCCATCCTGATTAAAAATAACATGCTTCAGACCAAATCCAGCCAGCCAGATGTAAACCAAAATCTAGGTAGTTATAGAACAAAACATTTTGCTTCCTTCTAATAATACCTATGGATTCCCTGATACATGCAGACATCACACTATTATCATTGCACCATTATTTAGAAAAATAATCAGATAGCCAGAACTTCTCTAGAGGCCGTATAGACTCCATATTATCTAGTGCCGTTCTGGTATGGTTGTGAACAAGGTGGGTTTTTTAGTCCCTCTGGGATAACTGTAGATAAGACAAAGTGAAATGCAGTTTCTCATTCATTATTTTGACACATTTACAGGTGTAGTTTCAGTCATAATCCAGTTTTGGAAATTCTTAACATTTCTATCACTCTAAAACATATGATGAACTTGACAAATCAGAAAAACCTGAGCTTTTGCTTCTAGAGGCCTTCAGAAACTAGATAGGCTACCAGGAAGAATCAAAATTAGAATTTCCAAACAATATTCAGAAAGAGAGCTGGGAAAAGCTAGGAAGGGAGTGCAATTAAGTGATTAGAAAATGATGTGATACATTGATGTCAATAGAGAAAAATAATTTCTCCTATACTTCTCCCTATGAAAATCTATTCCTTTTTCTCAACCCCGAATCCTGTCAACACAGAACACCTAATAAAAGTACGCAGGCGAAAGCCGTAGAAGGAAATACAGATGCCTCTCTACGTTACTTTCCAAATTAAAACTGTAATTTAGGATTGCCTTTGTCTACAATGAGCACTGATCCACATTAATTTTTTTTTTTTTTTACAAGGAGCCTTGCTAAACAGCTTTTGATTCCCTCCCAAAGCCATCCTTTCCTTGTAAGCAGAGAATCTAGAAATCCATCTAGTGGTCCCAACTATAACTACACTCCATCTCCATTTTCAGACTAGCAGTTGGGAGTGGTCAGAGACCAAGCCTCCTTCTTCTTTGTACCTCCTCTCAATATGCACCCTCAATAATATATTGTACACAAGGTGGCTTGGGAAAGGCCGACTATCTCTGGTTATCTTCTTTCATATCTTCAATATGTCCTATTCTCTCATGTAAGGATTCAGATATTTCTATGTCCTCTCTCAAAAGACTGTACTTGGTTCTTCTCACAGCCATATGTTGCTGCTCCACACCACCATATCCCTTGGAAAGTTGTTTGTTGTTGTTGTTGTTGTAGTAGGGAAGACACCAGATCATCTGAGTCACATGAAAGTTGTATTATGCCTCTAAGTCCTGAATTGTTATCCAAATATAGATTTACATTGCTTCTCCACCAAGACCCATCTATCTCACCCCAGTTCAGGAAATATAATCTACAACTCAGAGCCTTCACCACCACTTTTCAAGAGACACGGTTTATCCTTCTTCTCTAGTTTTTTTTTTCTTTCTGATTTCCAGTCTGCTTTGTGATTTCAGTGATAATAATTTTAAAAAGGGATGAGGATCAATCAAAAGAATATAATCCAAAAATCATATTTTTTAATTCAGAAGATACTTGGTGAAGGAAATTGGCCTTTCCATATGATTTTGCTTACACTAAGGTTAAAAAGAGTCTGCCTTTGGAAGCACATAACATGTATCAGTTGATAATGGAGAGAAGTTGCCCAAGAACTGCTAGAGGGCAAGAGAAAGATAACCTAGAAATAAAAATTTGCCACACATAATCAGCAAAACAGGTGTCATGCATGGAGAAGTGTTGTCTGGGCTTCTAGTGTTAGGGTACAGCCCACAGTATACATGGTGGTTGGGGGTGGGTGTTGAGCACCTCCATTTTACCTATAAATAAATATGCCTATCATGTTCATAAAAATTGATGAATTTTTATGAGAAAAAGAGAAAAAGAGAAAGAACAAGGCCATCAAATCTCAAGGTTTATTCAACACTTGTTTACTTATATTTGAAACTTCAGAAGAGCCTTCATAAAGTGTTTTAAAGATCACTAGGCAGCAACACCCCAGGGGAACTTAGTAATCTTTCCTCCTACAACCTGGTCCGGCTTATAATCAATGCCTACCACAACTTTTTAAAAATTAGATAAGAAAGCCAAGGAGATACCTCTAGCAGCTGTAAAAATAGATATCTAACTCCTTAAGCTCAGAGGAAGAAGACCCTCAAATTATCTTGGTGATGGGGAACCACATTATTACACTGGACCTGCTCTTCTCCAAAGTCTACAACAATGCTCTTCCTAAGAAGATATGTTATAGATACTTTCAGAATCTCAAGTGAGAAAGTGTGAAGAAACATGAAGGAGGCAGTAAAGTCAGGAGAAGAATCTTCATTCATTCAAAGAACATGTGAAAGTAGACTATGTGTTGAGCCCTGCGGGAAACACAAAGACAAAGAAACCAAGCTTTGCACCATGTCTGTATAAAAGGACAGGAAAAAGAGATGGGAAGGACTCTGGAGGAGAAGCACCAAGGAATAATCTCTCCTAACTCATATTTTCCTCAACAGAGCTGAGAACCTCGCTGGTCAGGAGGAAAACAGAATGTAGGCCTCTAAATCACTCTGACCCCTCAAACCAAGTTGCCTTCCCAAACTCACAAGGCCTCTGGTCTACACCCTTCAATCCACAATCTGACCATGAAATACCCTCTTCTCAAACCCCACAGGGCTTACACAGCCAGCTGCATTCCAAGCCCAGCCCTCCTCCTCTCTGGCTCTGTTTCCATTTTCTTGCCAGCTCTATAAATAGGAGAAATCACTTACCCATGGGCTTGTCCTGCCTCAGAGGAGAAAGACCTGAGGAGAAAGTTCAAGTCAAACCCAGGGAGAGGGAAGGAACATGTCCAGGCAGAATCAGGACTTAGAGTGGATCTTAGCAGGGGCTCTGGGAGGCGGGCACTCTAGGAGGCGGGGCCACTGAGGAGGCGGAGTACATGAAAAGGTTGGGAAAGTGTACACTAGATAGATTAGTTGCTGTCCTGGAGGAAAGCTGGGAGTAGGCAATGGAAGACTAGTGGGGCCATATCTATGTGAGTTGGTGGAGTGAGGGGTTAAATGGGACTTTGTTGGGGACTTTGTTTGCAAAAGATATGAACTTAGAAGTAAATAAACTCTCCAGGGACCTAGGTACAGAGGAAGTCCTGATTAAAAGAGGAGAATGGGGGAGCCATGGGAAGCCCAGCCTGTGGCAATTTAGAGGCCAGACCCACATCCAGCTCAAGAGCCCACTCAGCAGTTCTTTGAATAAGGATAGGAGCACTGCACGCTCTCACACACACACACACACACACACACACACACACACACACACCAGCTGCCTCTTCCAGATCCTACTATGTTCCTCTATCACCACCATCTATCCCTGTCTCCTCACCCATGTTCCCTATCACTCCAGTAATAAAACTAAAAGGTATCTGGCTTAAGCTTCACCATGAGAGATTTCCCGAGACAGTCATTCAGAGTTCATAGCACAATCTGAGTATGTATTAAGCATTGTGCTGAGGAAATAAAAGAAAAGATATAGTCCCTGCCTATGAAGCTTCCTGCTATATGCATTCATAATATCAGATTTCCAAGACCCTGAAATGGTGATTAAAAGAAGTTACCTCCTACATTCTATAATGTTAATCCTCAAACACAGGCAGACGTCAGAGATGGAGAAGGTGGGTGGGTGGGGAGCACAAATGATGGGTCCAAGAAGCCCTCAGACAAAGGAAAAGAGGCACCACTCCCTTCTACTTGATAGTGATGAGGTTCCATTAAACCCTAAATTAGGTTCCTTAAACACTGGGGTGGAGGTGGAAGGCAGGGAGAGAAGGGTAGCACAGTAGGTCTCTACAAAGTGTCTACTAACTATACTAAGAAAGAACATTGAAATTAGAGTATAAAGAATTGCTCCAGATCTCAGGAAGAACCTCCCACTGAGGAAAACCTACAACTCACATTGACCCTGCCCTAACACGTCTCCAGTAGGCATGGACCAAGGGCACTAACTGAGCACCTCTTTTGTTCCAGGTATTATGCTGGGTAGTTCCTTGTTCCAGGTGCTATGCTGGGTACATTCCCTGTAAATGAGTGGCTCAACCAGGACTACAGAGCCAAAATTCCTAGAGGAAAAGGAGACAGGCAGGAGTTGGAAGGATGGCTGCCATGACAGAACAGTAGGGGTGGGGGGGAGGGAGAGCATCTGGTTGTTTGATTTCTGTCTATCCAACAATTCTATGCTGTCTTCCTCTGCCTCAACCTGGGATTTTCCCAGATGTGCATCTGTTTGAGGGAAAGAAGTGTGTAGGTGGAGGGTCTCCTTGTCCTTGCATCTGGTCCCAAAAACAATTCCTTCCCCTTTCACCCTATGCTATTCACTGTCTGCTGGATAGAGAGTGGGTGGCTGGGGGGAAATTCCAAGACTCCTAAATAATCACTAGGCAAAGAAAAGAACAAGTACAGGGTTGGGGGAATATAAAGGACACAGAATGGAGCCATAATTCTCTCATGGAGGAAAGAGTACAAATACCAAATCATTGGTATTTGTGGCCCATCCAGGTGATTTCAAATGAAGTACCTGAACCTTGAGGGGTGGGAAGACAGAAGAGGAAAACAGGAAGGGGTGTGAGCCAGAGACAGAGAAGACTCTGGAAGACACAGAGATAAGAGAAGCAAGGAAAAGAGATAAAAGGAGGGATAGGAGGGGGAACAGAATGGCGGGAGACGCCAAAAGGAGATATACAGATGATGAGCATGGAAAAGTAAAAGGCACCCAAGTGAAACTCATAAAGATGTGTATGGCAAGAGAGACCTCAGAGACTGAGGGAGGGAAACAGGGAGGAAGACAGTCAGAAGAAAGATCTGAGAGTAGAGTCAGTCCTAAAACTCTCAGATCAAAAAATTTTGGAGTCAGAGAAACAGACAGGTCTATAGACGTACAGATCTGCCTGAGAGATAAAGGTGAAGGAGGCAAAGTAGGAAAGAAGACAGGGTTTCAGAGAGGAGGGGGGAGGGAGGAAGACAAAAAGAGAGAAGAAGGCAAGTGTGGAGCAGGGGAGGGACCCAGGGCAGTGAGGCGGGTATATATTTGCTTCATAATCCTCTTTAGTCTCACCTGCTCTCTGCTGAGCCCCTGTCCCCTCTCAGGTGCTGCTGGGGGTAGCTGTGCCCAGAAAGCTGACAGGGTGCAGCTGCTGCCATTGCTGCCCAGGCTCCCTCCCAGTGTCAACCTGGGGATCCCAGAGACCCCTACATGGATATAGGGGTCTCCTCCAAAATGCTTCAATCTAAAGACCCATGAAGCTCAGCCTTAAATTTATCAGAGTTAATGCAGCCTGAGAAACCAGTGCAAGGAGAAGTGGGTGCCAAGGAGAAAGAGAAACTGAGGAAGCAGGAAGCAAGGCTGAAAAACTCTGGAGAAAGTGTTAGGGACAGACTGGTTAAGGATCACATGGAGAAGAGTGAGAAGAGGGTAAGGATTGGGACTATGTTTGCATTGTGAGCTAAAGAAGCACTGTGCAAAATATAGCAAAATAACATACTAGTGACTATCCATTAATTCGGGATCAACAATGTAGACACCTGTTCATACATATGCCTTCAAGCAGCTCTTCACTAAAGAGCTCCCACAAATATACATATGAAATCCACAAAAGGAGAAACTGAGGCAGAGAATAGAGACTTTGAGGCCAGTGTACATGCTTGAATTTAACAGACCTGAGATGAAGTAACCAGCCATGGCAAGCTGGACCCTGCCCCCAGGCTTTCCTGGGGCTCTGCAGAGACTAGCTCCCCAGCTCCTCTAAGGGCCAGGAGACCCTAAGAACACTAACTCAGACAATCTACAGGGGAATTGTCCTCCCTGCCCCGTCCCTGCCACCCATATTTGATGGTCCCAGAGGCCAGATGTCTAGTTATAACCAGCCCAAGGAGTCTCCTTTGCAACAAGAAGAGTCGATAGGGAACCTTCCAGAAAATCCTGCAGAGAAGATAAGTCAGCAAAACCCACCAGGTCTATCACACTGCTTGGACACTTAAAAGTTTAATAAAGTTCAGAATGTCCAGAGCTTCCATGTAATTAAAGCCAGGACCTGGGTAATTACATTTCTTCTCCAAGTTCTACCCTTTACCCTCCCCCTCCATCATGGACACATATCTGATGAAACACACTGAACCTGAGTGGACTTGATAAACTGTCTCCACTAAGAAGATAGGCTTAATTTTAGGAAAAATGAATTTAGAATATATTTAGAAAGGATTTCCTTAGAGATAGAGTTGTTAAATTCTAGAACCAGAGAAATACATACACACATACAACCAAAATGAAAAGGAAAGCCCTCTCTTAGCTACTATTTCTCTGTCTATGGGATAGATCTCCAGATGACATGTCCCACATCAGGGAACAAAATAGTCTCTCTAAACCTTAGGAAGCTCTAACTTTAGCTGAAGGAGGGAGATGACTGTTTCCCTCCCCTAGTCATTGCAAACATACTGAAGAAGGATCACTTAACCTGTAGGTAAGAGCCCACATGCAGAAGCCTCAATTGCTGTCCTATCCCTCAAGGCCCCCCTCTCCTGATGGATCTCAGTCTGTCTGTACCTCTCAGTGTCTGTTCTTTGGACTCACTCTGTGAACCTAGCCCAGGGGGAAGGAAAGCATCCCAAGGGAGGAAAAGACACGTCTGAGATGTGAAAAGAGTGACACAAAAGACAAGAAACCCTGGGATGCATAGATAGATAGATAGATAGATAGATAGATAGATAGATAGATAGATGATAGATAGATAGATGGATAGGAAGGAAGAGGAGGAAGGAGGAGGAAAGAGGAAGGAGGAAGGAGGAGGAAGAGGAAGAGGAAAAAGGAGGAGGAGGAGGAGGAGGAGGAGGAGGAGGAGGAGGAGAAGGAGAAGAAGAAGAAGAAGAAGAAGAAGAAGAAGAAGAAGAAGAAGAAGAAAAGTAAACATATAAGATAATACACTGTAGACACCTCCTTCTAGTGCTGAGAGACATATGGAAGGGAGGATGGACGCGAACATGGAGAATACAAAGCAAGATCAAAGAGAAGAAACTGCCATATTTAGAGGTTGGGGGTGCAAAGCGCTTGAGAGACAGGAAACTGATGTGCTCAGCAGCTCTGGAGAGAATAAGCTGAAAAGATAAAGATGCAGATGATTTAAAATGCCTAATACACTTAGTTTTATAAATATTTATAACTATATACATAAATCTTTACATAAATCTCATTTTATCTTCAATGCCAGGCTACAGAAGCAGGGATTAGTACTGCTATTTAACATATAAAGAAACAAAGGCACAGAGAGGTTAAGTAATTTGCCTCAAGTCACAGAGCTGGGAAGGGAGGAGCAAAGAATCAAAGGACTGCATGGTGGTACCCCCTCCTGGAGGTTCTGCCCTGGGAAGCAGCCAGGCTGGGGGCCTGTTGTGTGGGGAAGAAGTTACTCCCCAGAGGGCAAAAGACCTGCCTCCTGGGGCCCTTCTCAGCACATTCTGCCCAGGAGAGCTTGACCAAGTTGAGGCCTCATCTGCGAAGTGGGGAGGTCACATGTTTCCCTCTGAAGGTGAAAGGCTAAAGCAGGTCATTTACTGAAGATCTTCAAGCTTTAATATACAGAATTTAATCCATGGAAGGGCTGGGTGACAGGATAGCCAGGATAAAGGTTTCAAAGCCTCCAGTCCTCCCATTACCCCTCCCCACCACATGTGTGTCTCCCTCTCCCTCTTTCTGTCTCCTGACCCCAGAGACCTCTTCCCCACTGGTCTGGGGTCTGGCAGCTGTCTCCCCCAGCCATGGCTCACTAGCCTAATGCAGTCCAGGCTCAGTCAGCCTCACAGTCTGTGAGGACACCTCAGGGCCAGGAACATCAGCCTAGCTTCTCAGCATCTTGTCTACTCAGCCCAGGGTCACGGTGGAGCTACAACCTTGGCATATTTTACAAGGCTACTCACATCCAGTAAACCTTGCTTCCTCCATCTCTCTGTCTCCCTAACACACATTCATCAATAAAAACATGCACGCATGCGCACGCGCGCACACACACACACACACACACACACACACATTCCTCCTCTATGTCTCCCACGTTCACATTCTCCACTGCAAGATCATGCACTTACTCAGACTTACCTGATTCTCTCCTCTCCGTTTTCCTTTCCTATAGCTAACCAAATGAGCATACTTCTCCTTGTCTTCTAGGACACCTTCTAGACTTCTGTGTCCTCCTCCATCTTCTCTCCTTTGGTCACTACCAGTTTCCCTTCATCTGAGTCGTGGGCCTGGTCCAGTTGCTCTTGAACACTCAGTTCACAAACATTTGCTGAGGGAGCGCCCAGAGTGCTGTACCTTTCTGTCTTTGTTCTCAGCCTATCTTACCAGCTACCAGAAGCTCCCCCAGGACGGAGCCCCTGATCGTCCCTCTGGGTCTCCCCTGGGTGCCTAGCACACACAGAGGGTAGAGAGTGTGAGTCACTGATTCTGCTCCCTTGGAGACAGGAGGGAACTGAGAAAGAAACCCAAGCAGGGACATCGTCTGAGCCGACACTGGCCTGTGAGGTTTAGTGTCAGGGAAGCAGGCAGCTGGTGGGAATCCATCTCTAGTGGGGCAGTGCTTTCCTTTAGAGATCACAGGACGCGCGTGTGTGTGTGTGTGCACCTGACATGCAGGAAGCATGGAATAAGTTTATTGTACATAAAAAGAGAGACACAAGGTCACCTAAAACACACTCACTGAACCCCTCCCCACCTCTCCACAGCATTGTTTCACCCCAGTCCAGCCTCTCTGAGGAGACAGGTGCCCTACTTGCTCCCCCATTTCCCCTCATCTGCTTCTCAACAGCCTGTATCCCTCCCTGCCCCTCTCTCCCTCCTGCAGTGAGAGACCCCTCCCTCTCCCTGGCTCTGCACACCCGCCTCCATCATCTTCCTTCTTCACCAATTTTTTTTTCAAATAGTTTATTGTCAAATTAGTTTCCACATAACACTCAGTGCTCTACCCAACAAGTGCCCTCCTCCATGCCCGTCCCCCCTCCCCCCCCACATCCATCAGGCCTCAGTTTTTGTCAGCATTCAAGAGTCTCTCATGGTTTGCCTCTCTCCCTTTCCCCCACCATTTCCGCCCTTCTTCTCCCCCTTGTTCCTCCGTCAAGTTCCTCCTAATCCTCCTATACGTGCAAACATATGATATTTGTCCTTCTCTGCCTGACTTATTTCGCTCAGCATAACACCCTCAAGGTCCATCCATGTTGCTACACATGGCCAGATTTCATTGTTTCTCATTGCCATGTAGTATTCCATGGTATAGATAAACCACATCTTCTTGATCCATTCATCTGTTGATGGACACTTAGGCTCTTTCCATGTTTTAGCTATTGTGGAGAGTGCTGCTATGAACATTGGGGTACATGTGCTCCTATGCCTCAGCATTTCTGTATCCCTTGGGTAAATTCCTAGCAGTGCTATTGCTGGGTCATAAGGGAGTTCTATTGTTAGTTTCCTGAGGAACCTCCACACTGTTTTCCAGAGGGGCTGTACCAGTTTACATTCCCACCAACAGTGTAGGAGGGTGCCCGTTTCTCCACATCCTCGCCAGCATCTAGAGTTCTCTGATTTGCTCATTTTAGCCACTCTGACTGGCGTGAGGTGGTATCTCAGTGTGGTTTTGATTTGTATTTCCCTGATGAGGAGGGATGCTGAGCATCGTTTCATGTGTCTGTTGGCCATCTGGATGTCCTCTTTGGAGAAGTGTCTGTTCATGTCTTCTGCCCATTTCTTCACTGGGTTGTTTGTTTTTCGGGCGTGTAGTTTGGTGAGTTCCTTATAGATTCTGGATATTAACCCTTTATCTGATATGTCATTTGCAACTATCTTTTCCCATTCCGTTGGTTGCCTATTAATTTTCTGGGTTGTTTCCTTGGCTGTGCAGAAGCTTTTAATCTTGATGAGGTCCCAACAGTTTATTTTTGCTCTTGATTCCCTTGCTTTTGGGGATGTGTCAAGTAAGAAGTTGCTGCGGTGGAGGTCAAGGAGGTTGTTTCCTGCTTTCTCCTCTAGGGTGTTGATAGTTTCCTGTCTCACGTTCAGGTCCTTTATCCATTTTGAGTTGATTTTTGTGCATGGTGTGAGAAAATGATCTAGTTTCATTCTTCTGCATGTTGCTGTCCAGTTCTCCCAACACCATCTGTTAAAAAGGCTGTCTTTTTTCCATTGGATATTCTTTCCTGCTTTGTCAAAGATCAGTTGGCTGTATACTTTTGGGTCCACTTCTGAGTTCTCAATTCTGTTCCATTGGTCTATGTGTCTGTTTTTGTGCCAATACCATACTGTCTTGAGGATGACAGCTTTGTAGTAGAGGCTGAAGTCTGGGATGGTGATACCTCCCGTTTTGGTTTTATTTTTCAGTATTACTTTGGCTATTCGGGGTCTTTTGTGGTTCCATACAAATTTTTGGATAGTTTGTTCTAGTTTTGAGAAGTATGCTGGTGCAATTTTGATTGGAATTGCATTGAATGTGTAGAGTGCTTTAGGTAGTAATGACATCTTAACTATATTTATTCTTCCTATCCATGAGCATGGAATGTTTTTCCATTTCTTTGTGTCTTCTTCAATTTCCTTCATAAGTTTTCTATAGTTTTCATCATACAGATCTCTTGTATCCTTGGTTAGGTTTATTCCGAGGTATTTTATGGTTTTTTGTGCAATTGTGAATGGGATCAGTTTCTTGATTTCTCTTTCTGTTGCTTCATTATTGGTGTATAAAAATGCAACCGATTTCTGTACGTTGATTTTGTACCCTGCAACTTGGCTGAATTCTTGGATCAGTTCTAGTAGGCTTCTGGTGGAGTCTGTCGGGTTTTCTATGTAGAGTATCATGTCATCTGCGAAGAGTGAAAGTTTGACTTCCTCTTTGCCAATTCTGATGCCTTTGATTTCCTTTTGTTGTCTGATGGCTGATGCTAGGACTTCCAGCACTATGTTAAACAACAGTGGTGAGAGTGGACATCCCTGTCGTGTTCCTGATCTCAGGGGGAAAGCTCTCAGTTTTTCCCCGTTGAGGATGATGTTAGCTGAAGGCTTCTCATAGATGGCTTTGATGATGTTTAAGTAGGTTCCTTCTATCCCAACTTTCTCGAGAGTCTTTATTAAGAAGGGATGCTGTATTTTGTCAAATGCTTTTTCTGCATCTATTGACAGGATCATATGGTTTTTATCTTTTCTTTTATTGATATGATGGATCACATTGATTGATTTGCGAATGTTGAACCAGCCCTGTAACCCAGGAATGAATCCCACTTGATCTTGGTGGATGATTCTTTTGATATGCTGCTGGATTCGATTTGCAAGGATCTTGTTGAGAATTTTTGCATCCGTATTCATCAAGGATATTGGCCTATAGTTCTCTTTTTTTGCTGGATCTCTGTCTGGCTTGGGAATCAGAGTGATGCTGGCTTCATAAAATGAGTCCGGGAGTTTTCCTTCGACTTCTATTTTTTGGAATAGCTTGAGAAGAATTGGGATTAATTCTGTTTTAAATGTCTGGTAGAATTCCCCAGGGAAACCATCAGGTCCAGGGCTCTTATTTGTTGGGAGATTTTTGATCACTGATTCGATTTCTTCACTCGTTATGGGTCTGTTCAGGTTTTCTATTTCTTCCCGTGTGAATTTTGGTAGTGAGTGTGTGTTTAGGAATTTGTCCATTTCTTCTAAGTTGTCCAATTTGTTGGCATATAATTTTTCATAGTATTCCCTGATAATTGCTTGTATTTCTGAGGGGTTGGTTGTAATAAGTCCATTTTCATTCATAATTTTGTCTATTTGGGTGCTCTCTCTTTTCTTTTTGATAAGCCTGGCTAGAGGTTTGTCAATTTTGTTTACTTTTTCAAAAAACCAACTCTTGGTTTCATTGATCTGTTCAATTGTTTCTTTGGTCTCTATGTTGTTTATTTCTGCTCTAATTTTTACTATTTCTCTTCTTCTACTGGGTTTAGGGCGTTCTTGTTGCTCTGCCTCTAGCTCCTTTAGGTGAGCTGTTAGATTTTGGACTTGTGCTTTTTCTAATCTCTTGAAATAGGCCTGGAGAGCAATGTACTTTCCTCTTAGGACTGCCTTGGCCGCATCCCATAGATTTTGAATTGTTGTGTTTTCATTTTCATTTGTTTCCATATATTTTTTAATTTCCTCTCTAATTGCCTGATTGGCCCATTCATTCTTTAGAAGGGTGTTCTTTAACCTCCATGTTTTTGGCGGTTTTCCAGACTTCTTCCTGTAATTGATTTCAAGTTTCAAAGCATTGTGATCTGACAGTGTGCATGGTATGATCTCTATTCTTTTATATTTATTGAGGGCTGCTTTATGTCCCAGTATGTGATCTATCTTGGAGAATGTGCCATGCGCACTTGAGAAGAAAGTAAATTCCCTGGCCTCAGGATGTAAAGTTCTAAATATATCCGTCAGATCCATCTGGTCCAATGTGTCTTTCAAGTCCATTATTTCTTTAGTGATTTTCTGTCTGGTTGACCTATCCATTGCTGTAAGCGGAGTATTAAAGTCCCCTGCTATTAGCACATTCTTATCTATAAGCTTGTTTCTGTTTGTGATTAATTGTTTTAGATATTTAGGTGCTCCCATATTCGGTGCGTAGACATTTATGATTGTTAGTTCTTCCTGATGGATGGACCCTGTAATTATTATGTAGTGCCCTTCTTCATCTCTTGTGATTGTCTTTAATTTAAAGTCCAGTTTGTCTGATATAAGTATCGCTACTCCGGCTTTCTTTTGATTTCCTGTAGCATGATATATATTTCTCCATCCCCTTACTTTTAATCTGAAGGTATCTTCCCGTCTAAAATGAGTTTCTTGTAGACAGCATATTGATGGATTTTGTTTTTTAATCCATTCTGCTACCCTATGTCTTTTGATTGGAGCATTCAGCCCATTTACATTCAGTGTTATTATTGAAATATGTGGGTTTAGAGTCTTTGTATCTTTTGTAGGGTTCATGTTTGTGGTGGTGTCTCTGGTATCTTTGTTCCTTGCAACCTTTCCTTCAGAGCATCCCCCTCAGGATTTCTTGTAGGGCTGGCTTCGTGGTGACAAATTCTTTCAATTTCTGTTTATTTGGAAAGGTTTTTATCTCTCCTTCTATTTTGAATGACAGGCTTGCTGGATAGAGGATTCTTGGCTGCATATTTTTACTGTTCATCACATTGAAGATTTCCTGCCATTCCTTTCTAGCCTGCCAAGTTTCAGTAGATAGGTCTGTCACCACTCTGATAGGTTTCCCTTTGTATGTTAGGGCCCTTTTCTCCCTAGCTGCTTTCAAAATTCTCTCTTTGTCCTTGTATTTGGCCATTTTCACTATGATATGTCGTGCAGAAGATCGATTCAGGTTACGTCTGAGGGGAGTCCTCTGAGCCTCTTGTACTTCCACATTTACTTCCTTCCCCAGGTCGGGGAAGTTCTCTGCTATAATTTGTTCCAGGACTCCTTCAGCACCTTTCCCTCTCTCTTCCTCTTCTGGGATTCCTATGATACGGATATTGTTGCGTTTGACCGTATCGCTGAGCTCTCGAATTCTTCTTTCCTGTTCCTGGATCAGTTTGTCTCTTTTTTTGTCAGCTTCTTGTTTTTCTATAATGGTGTCTTCTAAATCACTTATTCTCCTTTCTGCCTCTTCAATCCGTGCATTGGAGGCCTCTAATTTATTATGGATCTCATTTATCGCATTTTTTAATTCTTCATGCCTATTTTTATTTTCCATTCTGTCTGTAGCCATAGTTTCTTTGATGTCCCCTATGTTTTTTTCAAGCCCAGCTATTAATTTTACCATTATTATTCTAAAATCTTGTTCAGTGATGCTGCTGATATCTGTTTTGAGCAGTTCATTAGCTGTCATTTCTTCTTGGAGTTTCTTTGGAGGAGAGGTCTTTCGTTTCGTCATTTTAGTTAGCTTTCCGGCTCTTGTTGGTTTTAAAGACCTATTATTCTCTCTGTTTCTATGAGCACTGCTATATCCAAGAAGGCTCTTTGACTTTCCAGGGCCTATCCTTTCAGAGAGTGTTTTTTGAATGGTATCCCCTGGTCTCTCTTGTTGGGACCTTGGTTATTTTATTTTCCTATTCGTAGTGATATTTGGGACTCTCCACCTTGTGTACTCTAGCTTGTTTCTTGAGGTAGCCCTGGAAAAGAAAACAGACAGACAAACACACAGGGAGCAGGAGCACACAAACGCACAGGCTAATTCAACTAACATGCAAAGCGAGAGGGAAAACGAAAAAGTTAAGAGAAGACGGAGGAGGGAAGGCGAATAATAGGGAGTATAAAATACATAAAAGGGTCATAAAGGGAAAAGAAAAGGAAAAAAGAAGAAAACCGATGGACAAAGAATGGTTTAAAGCATATACCTGGATTTCCCAGCTACAGTTAAATAGCTGAGTGTATGCAGTGCTGGTTGAGGAGCATAGAGAAAGAGAGAGAAGGCAGGGCGGGATGAGGCACAATTGGAAATAGAATGAACAGGCAGAAGGGATAAGAAGCTTTTTTCAAAGAGGTAAAGGGTAGAATATGGTTGGATAGGTGAGAGAAGGATGCTGGAATTATCCAGAGAAACTATATAGTCTAATTACTCCTGAGAGAAAGAACTGAAAATGTCGGTAGGTGTAGAATTTACATTTACAGAATTGACTCGTGATTGTTTAAGCAAGTTGGCGACCAGTGTTAATCAGGTCAGTGTTCTGGGGAAAAAAGAGAGAAAAGAGAAAGAGGAAGAAAAAAAAAAAAAGGGAGGAGAGCACCTCTCAGACAGGGATGGGCGTGGCGGGATCCAATGCCTCAGGTGGGAGTTCTGCCTTGGCGGTTGTAGGGAGGAGAGTGACGGTGCTCCAGTCCCTTCTTGAAGCAAGCGCTGCTCCTCGCTCTTTTGGGGGTGTAAACTCCCGGTACCGGGGGCTCAGCCGAAGTTGGTTGCACTCTTCAACCCAGGCCAGTTCCAATCTCCAAATCCCAGTCCGCGCGCCCCGCTGAAGTTGCCTTAGACACAGCTTCCCAGGCAACCCCCTCGGGCAATTCCAGGCCCCCTGCTGAGCTCTGGGGGTGGAGTCAGAATCGCTGCTTCCTTCTCTGGGTCCGGCTGGCGCGCATGGGCGGGGGCTTGCCCGCAGGGTGCTCTGAGCCCGAGCCCGTGGAGTGAAGAAAACCGGGTCCCTCTATGGCTCATCACCCGAAACACGAACTCACAGGCTAATTTCCCAGTTTTTAGTTCTTTGCCTTCTCTCTCAAGTCCCAGCCAGCCAGGGGCGCGGACGCCCGGTGTCTGCGCGGCTCTTTCAGGGGCCCCAGCCGCCTGGGAGGACAATGGCGGCAGGCGCGCCACCACTCTGAAGTCCTGCCTCCAGGAACCAGCACAAAGAAGCAGTTTGTGTGCTCAGCGCCCCCCCCAGGACCAGTTGGTGAGAGGGGACCTGGAGTGAAGGTATTTGGCAAGTACGGTCTTTCTCTGCCCCGAGCGGAGGTTTTTCTCTTTCGGACTCTCTCCTTTTCCCCTCTCACTCCCGGTAGAGGGTAGAGGGGGATCGCCTCCCACCCTGGAGTCTCCTAACCTGGCCTGATTTTATCTTCCCCAGTTCGCACTCACATTAGAAGTCTCTCTCAGTGGATTCTGCGTCCTTTTTCTCCCAATCTCTCAGGTTTTGTAAGGTTTCCAACAGCTTCGGATCTTTTCTGTGTGATGTATGGGCGCGAGTGCAAGTACGGAGCTCCTTTCTTCTCCGCCATCTTGCCCTCTCTCCCTTCCTTCTTCACCTCTGCCTCCTCCTGTCTTCTGTCCTTTTCTCTACTCCCTGTTCCACTCTCAGTTTCTCTCCCTCCGGTCTCAGTCGGGGCTCTACCATTTCTTCTCCATCTCAGTCTTTCTCTAACTCACATCGTGTTTCTGTTCTCTCCCCTCCACCTCCACTGCTCAGAGCAGTCCTGCAGAGGGAGGGGTGTGGGGTCTCCTTCAGCAGAAGACTCTGCCATTTTGTATAGAGCTCTGAATTGCTGTGTTACACACACACACACACACACACACACACACACACACACCAGCAGAGCCCTTGACTCAGCATCTGCATCCCACCCACAGTAACTTCTGCCTGCCCCTTCCTACTGCCTCCCACTCTGGCCCGCACCTCCTCCTTTCCCTTCTCTGTCTCCCTCTCCCTCCCTCTGTGTGCATTTCTCTGACTATCTCTTCAGCCCTGGCCCCATGTCCATGAATCTGTCTTTGGTTCTTGGTCCATGGCTCTCCAATCCCCTGACCTTTCATCCAATGCATAGCTCTGAGATTGTGTCTGTCTCTGTTATCTCTTGCCTTTGGTGTCTCTCTGTCTTGGATCTTTTGCTCTCCTCTCTTTCCTCTCTCCTGCCTCTGGATCTATCTCCCTGTCTATCAGTTCCGCTGAGGACTGTCTGTCTCTGTTGACTCCGTTCTGAGTCTCTGGGACTCTCCAGGGTGTACAGACCAGGTTTGCTTTCTTGGTCCCAGTCTGTCCATCTTGGCTTGAATTTACTGGGACTTTATGTCCCTGTCTATGAGTTTGTCTCCCCTTCTTCCCTGACCCCCAGTACAAACCTTCAGTTTCTGGGGTGAGATGATGCTCATGAGAAGGGCTGGAAAGGGACAAGGTGGGAGATTCTTTGTGTGGAAGATGGAAGGCTGGATGAGGAGGAGGCAGCACAGACTCCAATGGCAGCACTCTGCTCCTCACAGAACCTTATCCGTGGCTCCAGATTTGGGTTGCCTCACTTCTAGCCATGCTGGCCAGTTAAGCCCTTTCATCTCCCCAGTTAGTCAACTAGGAGCTACTGGAAATTTTGGGAGTGCACTTAATGCCCCTTTCAGCCAGATATCTTTGCATCTGGTACATTCTGTGGGAAGTGTAGTAAGGAGAGGCGGGAAGCCTGCTGGAGGAACTTTGCTAGAGTTCCTAGGGAGTTGCTAGGGAGCGGTGTGTGCAAAGCAGAAAACCTGAGGATTTTTTCTTTGCATCCTTGGCCAGAACTGCCCAGTGGCTTTTTGCACCACTCAGACAGGCCCATGTAGGGTAACCTGTCCAGGGAGGAGATGCATCATATCTTCAAATACAGGAAGGGAAACAAATTATGTGTCCCCTTTTATCACCTCATGGCTTCTGTAACCCTTCTTG
Organism: Hyaena hyaena; assembly: GCF_003009895.1. Classification (NCBI taxonomy): domain Eukaryota; kingdom Metazoa; phylum Chordata; class Mammalia; order Carnivora; family Hyaenidae; genus Hyaena; species Hyaena hyaena. The sequence continues at coordinate 64,749 of NW_024082571.1, read as the reverse complement.
TATATATAAAACTCTCTCATATATAGGAAATAAAATAATTGGCTCATATATCTTGTTGTTAACCCAATACAATCATCAAAATATTGCTTAGAAAGGTTTAAATTGGTCTCTACCAGGGTGCAATCCCTTATGCAGTTATTTTGTCTCTCATTAAAGCATTTGAAAGAAAAAAAAGTATCCTAATTTCCCTGAAAAATAGTTAAAAGCTCCTATTTCAATTCCCCCAAGCCTCCTCAATTAGTATTGTCACGTTATCACTCATATGAAAAAGAGACATTACAATCTTGAGGTGGGTCATGACCAATATGATCTCTCTAATAACTCTGAGGCCATCACATGAAGTTGGTGTAACAGAATTGGCAGCTCTCCTAACCCCCACAATCCTTGCATGAGGAGAGCCCCCTGAGGACCAGGCAGACTCCAACATGGGCACGGCAGGCATTTTCCCTAAGTGGGCAGAGTGCCAAACCTCGGCACCATTTCTGGTGTGGGAGGCCTGGGGAAAGGAAGGCAGCTGAAACCCAGACTTCTCCCTCTTCCCAAATCCAATTTTCCCAGCCTTGGCCTCTCCTCTTGTGCTCCCAACTCCAAAGTTTCCAGACCTTCCATAGTGCTCATCTGAGGCAAGACACTTATCATCCATCATCTAAGGCAAGTGCTTCTGAAACTTGAAAGAGCATACAAATGAGCCTGTTGAAAATGCAGGTTCTAATCCAATAGATCTGGGTTTGGGCCTAACATTATTCATTTCTAACAAGCTCCCAGATGACATCTGCACTACTGTTACATGGACTACACTTTGAAAATCAAGACCTATGTGACTGTAGCTCTTGCAACAATTGTCTCCCAGGAAGAGTCTATCTGTCAATATTCTTCTGTCTATCTGTCCTCCAGATGGCAATGAGAATATCCCACCCTTTCCTGATTCAGGAATCTCACTCCATGGCACAATACACAATATAAACCTGGCTCACAAATTCCCTTCAAATGCAAATACAAACACTCCTCACAAAAGTCTCATTCTTTCATGAGTCTTAAAGGTCTGTGTACCTGAAAAGTACTGTCCCTTTTATTTTCCAACTCACCCATGTCATTCATATTTCCCAAATTGCTCCATATGCATCCTCCTCCATGAAGTGTCTCTTGACAATATCTCATTCTCAGTTTCCACTCATACCTTCTTTCCAAAGTCAAGATGCCTCCATCTCTATATAGTTACTAATACCTCCTATTTCAGTCTATTTTTCTTCCCATTTTGGGTATAATTCTCTCTCCCCAAATGATATTGGATGTTCTTATGAGGTTTTTGCACCAGTCTTTAAAAACAAACTAAAACAAAACAAAACAAACAAAAAACATCTAAAGGAATTGGTATCTGTATGGGTAATCCTGCCTGTAGCAGGCTTCCATGGAATCACCAATTCTTTACTGGGAATATGAGAAGTTTCACTAGTAAGAAAGTAGCTTACTATCCCTTGCTTGTCAGATGGGTCTCAAACAAAAATACAATAGAAAAACACTGGCTTTTCTATGCCAACCATAAAACTTATACTGATTTAACCAGTACTGTAGGTGTCATTTTGAACCACTTGATTTTCAGTACACTTGGTGCATGGGAAGTGCTGGCTGTGCTGGTCTGAGGGAGAGGCTGCTGCATTGGCTCAGAGTCAGTCCTGACCAATAAATGAGCAGCTGTCAAGGAAAGAGGGGTGGTGTTTGGTGTAGGGGAGTCGTGCCTCCACTGGGGGCCTCTGTGTTGCTCTCTAGTGTCCTACTTTTTTGGTGTTATGGGAAAGTAGAGCCACCCCAATCCCTGGTTCAGGAAGCCCTTGCAGAAGAGCTAGGGCAGTCAGCATGCCTTGTGACACTACTATCCAGCATTTTTTCTTTGGCAAGTGGCTGGGATTCAAAACTGACTTGAGGTCCAAGAGATCACTGAATCAAAAGAAGAGTATTATGATGGCTGCAGCAATTCCAAAGATCACAGTAACCATGATGGGGGTGTATGTGCCAGTATGGATCCAGGCAAGGACAGGGAACAAGAGGCCATCCGTTGCCATCTTGTAGATCATTTGATTAATGGGTAACATAAAGCCCAAGATGCGTGTAGAAGAACTACAGAAAAACCCAAAAGTAACAACATAGTAGGCAGGGGCCCAGCCAACATGAAGAAATGCCTCAGGCAAGGTGTTTCCAGGTTGAAGTCTGTAAGACACCATAAGCCTAAGTGCCACAGAGACACCAAAGTACGCCAAAAAACAGGTGAACAGTGAAACCACAATGCTCATGGGAATGGAACGATGGGCATGCTGGATTTCTTTAGCCCTAGTAACAATATTGTCAAAACTAATAAATGCATAGAAACAGGTCGCTGCTCCATGGAGAATCCCTTCAAAGCCAAAAGACACAAATCCTCCATAGCCCAGAAGACCCAAGCTAGAGATGTCATAGAGTACAGCCTTTATATATTCATCTTCTGTGAGCTTCCAGTTGTGCAGGCCCCCCTTAATGAAGCCAGGAATGATGACAAAACTAAGAATCAAAAGTTTCACCATTGTGTCTGCTCTGCTAATCAGGAGAAAACGACTTATCCTCAGAGTTGGCAATTCCATGAGGAACAACACAAGACCCACAACAAAGAAGTCTAGATATTCTGTAAGGACATGGGAAACATGTGGTTCAATGCTCTCCTGCAGAATCTGAGAGATTTTGTTCTCACACACGTAATCAAATGCTAAGTTCCATGTCCAGGCCACCATGGCTGTATCAGTAAAATAGGAGAAGATGAAGTTCTAAGCAGTGATGAAAACCCAGATTTCACCTACAGTGATAAAGCTGTAGAGATATGCAGAGCCAGAATGGGGAACTCAGGCACTAATCTGCACAGCATAGCCCAGACAATATAGAAGATAGGCCTGCCACCAAAAAGCAGATCACAAAAAATGGTCCTGCTTGACTGTTGGACACCTCACCAACCAGGACATACACACTTGCACCCAATACACGGACTATGCTTAGCACCACTAAATCCAGAGTGCTCAGGCTTATGGCAGTGTCGGTCTCAGCCCCCTGAGGCATCATCAGAGGTCTGCGAACTAGATTTGACCAAATCTGCGAAATGCCTGACATAGCTGGAATTGAAGAGGGTTCTAGGATCAGAGAGCTATAGCAAGCACAGGAAGCCTGGAATCTCGGACTCAGTTCAGTGAGGCTGAGTTAAGTCGAGTTGGGTTGGGGCTTCCAAGTTCTGTTGCTCAGGTTTCCAATGGGCTGCTTTGTATTTCATCTGCTTTATACTGTCCCTCCATAATGCCTACGTAAATAATAAACATTTATGGAACAACGGTGTTCTACCAACCAACCAAAACTCAGAAATCCCATGTCACCTATTGCAGCCTAGAAACTGACACCAAAAGACATTGTAAAGAAAAACAACCCTGCCCCCCCTCCCATAAAAAGTAACACATCTCTCTAAACATTCTCTTTTTTTTACAGACTGGATGCTATTTTCCCATTTGGGTTCATCTAAGTCATGTAGCTTCGTGTACTAATTAAGCTGTAAGACTCAACAGAACATGAATGTATTGTGCAATAATTCACGCACTGGATGTTTGTGTGGTGCTTGAGCATGAATTATGCACATTAATTCACAAAATAAAGGGCCTTATTGAATTAAAGAACCATTTTAAAGATAATCATCTGAGTTTAAAATACTAATGTTGGTCCTCCAGTCTTAAAACACTTAGAGGTCACTTTGGTCTCCTTTTTCATCATTCTGCATCATCCACTAAGCTTCACTAATGGCAAAGAATGTACAGCTCAGTACTTCACTGTAGCCACCGAGGTTCACAGATGCCCTGTGAAAAGAGAAAGAGGAAGAAGAAGAAAAGGGTAGTGCTTCACAATTACCTTCAAGAACCTGAGGAACAGGCTGTCTGGTACGGAAACAGTGGAGAAATGGGTGCAGCAACCAACCAAGTTTCCATTACTAAGAAGGGAGCAGAGCCAGAAAAACTTTCGTGAATTGTTATATTCAATAGCCAAAACATGGAAAGAGCCTAAGTGTCCACCCACGGACGAATGGATCAAGAAGATGTGGTTTATCTATACCATGGAATACTACATGGCAATGAGAAACAATGAAATCTGGCCATGTGTAGCAACATGGATGGACCTTGAGGGTGTTATGCTGAGCGAAACAAGTCAGGCAGAGAAGGACAGATACCATATGTTTGCATGTAGAGGAGGATTAGGAGGAACTTAACTGAGGACCAAGGGGGAGAAAAAGGGGGGAAATGGTGGGGGAAAGGGAGAGAGGCAAACCATGAGAGACTCTTGAATGCTGACAAAAACTGAGGACTGATGGGTGTGGGGGGGAGGATGGGCATGGAGGAGGGCATTTGTGGAGATGAGCACTGGGTGTTATGTGGAAACTAATTTGACAATAAACTATTTGTAAAAAAAAAAAAAAATCCCCAAACAATCAGACAAAAATTAACTACAGTTATAGCCACAGTTAAGAGAGTATGATGGGTAGGGAGGAATGAAATGAGTCACCTAGCTCAGTAGCTCACAATCAAAACAATTACTTCTGTCTCCTCTGTCTCTAGGTTCAGGAGAGGAAACCTGTCTTCTGCAGACAGTCTCCTCTCTGTCCAGAATATGCTCTATAAACACCCTAAGCCATCTCTGATGTCAGCTCCTAATGGCTTAGAGAATCTTCCCTGCTCTCTAAGCTTTATTCTAAAACACTCACTTGTAACTACCTATTAATTTTTAAAAAAGTTATTTTTAATTCACCCAAACCACTCTGAATATACCAATTATATATATTTTTAAAAAAATTTTTTTAATTCATTTCTAGGAGAAAGAGAGAGAGACAGCGTGAGCAGGGGAGGGTCAGAGAGAGAGGGAGTCACAGACTGAAACAGGCTCCAGGCTCTGAGCTGGCAGTCAGCACAGAGCCCGACGCGGGGCTCGAACCCATGAACCGCGAGATCATGACCTAAGCGAAAGTCGGACGCTTAACCGACTAAGCCACCCAGGTGCCCCACCAATTATATTTTCTTAATGAATAAACCCTGCAAGTGATTCTTCTATTCCTTTACTCCCTGCTGCTATTCAAATGGTCCTCTCCTCCAGGGAAGCAAGATTTTGGATGAACAATTCATAGAAATGTCCCAGAAATGAGTAGTGGAGACCAGAGAAAACAAAGTCATACAGCCCCCCTTTTCCTCCAACTCAGGTTCTGGTTTTCATAGAATTTTAGGAAATGATGTGAGAAGTTTGTAAAGACAGAAAAACCAAGTCAAAATTGAAAAATCTTCTCTATAGTTTACTCCATAGGTTGGGTTATGAGTCAGACCTTCTGTCTACAAATCCATCTAGACTCCTTATTTGTCACTCACCAATTCCAATGCTATGAATTACTAACAAGCATGTGAAATAGATAAGGAGGGTTAATAGATAAAGAGAGTTAAGAATTGGAATATTCTACATTATAAATGTGATTGATGTATCCCCCCTCCCCAACACACACCCAGGCTTCAAACCCTTCAGTGGTTCCCACTGCACTTCCTGCATCATCCTTCCTTCCTTCATCATCTGGCCTGTGCTGCTTCCTCCAGCCTCATCCCCTGCCCACTTCCTGTTCCAGCTGTGCAAGTCTAAACCCACCCTGTTCCCCTGACTCTAATGCCCTCTTGTCCCATCACTTAGCTACCCTCCACCTGTCTTTCAGTTCCCAACTCAGAGGTTATTTCCCCAGGAACTTCCCCTGACCCTTATGCTGCCCTTCCTGTGTGCTGTCAAATCACCCAGACTTTTATCCTAATGTATCAGAATTCCTGCTCACCTGCCTGTGTCCTCCATGAGCTCCCTGTGTCCTCCACTTAAACAAGTGCACAAAATGAAAAGAGAAACCAGAAAAATCACATTAGCCAGAATTCCTATCTATTGACTTGAGATATGTACTTTGTAGCCAAGCAACTTTTATAAACCTGGTTCAGGTAAAGATACAAATGGAATTACCTTCCTCGTGGAAGGCAGGCAAAATGAAAAACGTGAGGGGAAAGCCAGCTATAACGCTTTGACCACACATCATACATGACAGGTATAAGCCACATAAGGTGATAAAGAATTGTTTGCCTTTGATGACACATGTTTTAAAACTATCAGGATGCCTGGAATTATGGACAACCAACCACCCATGCCCAATTAGAGAACCTTTACATTTGGAAAGGCATAATGCTCAGGCCCTATAATCTAGGTTGATATCCTAAGGCAGAGGTTCTTACTTCGGGGGACAGAGAGAGGCATAATGAAGAGAGCTGGGGACATTTTCAAACTTCATATCTTCTCCCTCTGGAGATTCTTATCCAACTAGCCTTGTACTTCCCATGACTGCTCTAAACCACCTCAAATGACAAGAAATTATCTTCAATTTCAAAACAAAGACATTGTAAAAGCTTCCTTCACAGGAAGGCAGCACAGTTTAGTAGTTAGGAGTAAGGCTCTGCAGGCAGACTGTTCAGGATCAAATTGCAACTCAGCCTCGTACCTGATAACTCTGAACAAATTAGTTCATGTCTCAAGATTTAGTTTCCACTGCAATCAAATGGGAGTAAAAGTAAATACTTTATAGGGTTGCTGTAAGGAGTAAGTGAAATGATGCCTGTCAGTGCCTAGGAAACAATATGTACTTAATATAATCTACCTAATACTTAGTATTGAAATCTGATCCAAAGTACCCAAATTTTGCAAGTCACTTACTCTTTACAATTGTCTAGCCTCAAAATTATCCACTAAAACTCGAGCCTGTTAGTCCACATAAGAAAATAAAATCAGCTTTATTCCATATACTTTACCTTGAGACTTTAAAGACTCTAATTAGACACCTCATACATGCTGGTACTAGTCACTTGGGAGTCCTAAGCTTACTGAGTTAGACCAGGCATTGAAAAATGCAAGGTTTAAATATCATCATCATCTTCATCATCATCATCATCATCATCATCGGTAAAGATGACTCATTTTATTTCTGGAAATTGTATCAAAAACTTTGGCTTTCAGCCCTGGCTCTTCCACTTAGTTAGATAAGCTAGGGTAATTGGCTTAATCTATGTAAGCCTCAGTTTCCTCATCCATAAGGAACCTTACTTCACTTCCCTTACTGGATCAACATAATTCCATTAGAAGATACAAACTATCATGCACTGCTAGTGGAAGTGGGTAACTGGGGCCACCATCCTGATGCATAATCTTAGTGAAGTTAAGAATGCATGCACTGTCCCACCCCACAATTCCTCTCTGAGGTAAACAACCCAAGGGATCTCTCTCCCAAGTCCATAAGGAGGCCCATATGAGCACATTCATCACAAGACTGTTTGTGATGGAAGGAAATTGGAAGCTATGACAGTGACTGTTACTGGAGGAACATATAGGTAAAATGTGCATATACACACAGTTAAATACTACACAGCAGTCACAAATAATAGAGTAGATTTATAGACATCAACTTGGGTAGATTTCAGAAACATTGTTTTTTTTTTTAAATAGTTTGTTGTCAAGTTTATTTCCATGTAACACCCAGTGCTCATCCCCACAAGTGCCCTCCTCCATGCCCATCACCTCCTTCCCCTCCCCCCCATACCCATCAGTCCTCAGTTTGTTCTCAGCATTCAAGAGTCTCTCATGGTTTGCCTCTCTCCCTTTCCCCCACCATTTCTGCCCTTCTTCTCCCTCTTGTTCCTCTATCAAGTTCCTCCTAATCCTCCTATACGTGCAAACATATGTAGCTGTCCTTCTCTGCCCGACTTATTTCGCTCAGCATAACACCCTCAAGGTCCATCCATGTTGCTACAATTGGCCATATTTCATCCTTTCTCATTGCCACGTAGTATTCCATTGTATAGATAAACCACATCTTCTTGATCCATTCGTCCGTTGATGGACACTTAGGCTCTTTCCATGTTTTGACTATTGTTGAGAGTGCTGCTATGAACATTGGGGTCCATGTGCCCCTATGCATCAGCACTCCTGTATCCCATGGATAAATTCCTAGCAATGCTATCGCTGGGTCATAGGGGAGTCCCATTGTTAATTTTTTGAGGAACTTCCACACTGTTTTCCAGAGGGGCTGAAAATATGAACAGACACTTCTCCAAAGAGGACATCCAGATGGCCAAAAGAAACATTGTTAAGTAGGAAAAGTACAAGCAGGGAGTTGCATAGCACAATGCCATTTATGTACATTTAAAAAAACAGCCAAAAACATTGTATGTTTGTCAAGGATACACATATATTTGTTAAAAATGTCATGATATTCCTCTGCTCACAATCTTCCACTGGTTTTCCTTTTCATTCAGAGTAGAAGCCAACGTTTGCATTTACAATGGCCTACAAAGTCCTACAGTATTAGTCACTGAGCCACCTACCTCTCAGATTGTATTTCTCTCTCTTCTCACTCACTTTTCTCTAGCCATTGGCTTCCTAACCATAATGGCCTCGTAGCATACCAGGCAAGGTCATACTTCAGCCTGTACTTGATATCCCCTGTAACTGCACCACTTGTAGCAAACATATCTACATGGTTGCTCCCTTCACTGCATTTGGTGAAACAGTACATATATAGCAAACTTTGATAATCATCCCACATAAAACTGTAATATGCTACTAACCATACAAAACAGACCTACCCCTGCCTAAAAAACGTTTTAAACTGTTTGTTTATTTTTGAAGGGGGAGGGAGAGGGAGACACAGAATTTGATGCATGCTTCAGGCTCTGAGCTGTCAGCACAGAGCCCGATGTGGGCTTGAACTCATGAACTGCGAGGTCATGACCTGAGCCAAAGTCGAATGCTTAACTGACTGAGCCATCCAGGTGCCTCTATCCCCCTGCATTTTATTCCCCTAGCACTTATCACTATTTAAGGTACTATGTGTTTTATTTATTTGTTTATGATTTGTCTCACTTTAAAATAATGTAAGTTCCATGAAAGGAGGATTTTTAAAAATCTCCTGGCTGTATTCTCTGCACCACAGTGGTGCCTGATGCATAGCACTGTGTGGTTGTTGAGTGGATGAATGTATATAAATACACATAGAGACCATGGATTGGAAGAGCATTTGTTAAATACACTAAAGCAAGTCCCTTCCTCCATAAGGAGGGGAAATGAGAATAGAGATCAGGATGAATAGGGTAAATAAAATGCATTACAAAGGGGCCTGACAGGGAGCTATGGTTCTCACAGTCTATGACTCAGGGAAGGGATTGATTCCATGCTGTGCACTTCAGATTCAACAAAGGAATCACATGATATGATGTTGTGAGAGGACCAGGTTCACGGACTGATAAATAATAAGCATTCAGTACATTTAAATGGAAGGAAACTGGAGTCTATAATCATCAGGACAAGGAGAATACAGAGCAGGAATATACACTAGAAAGAGGGTGGAGAACAAGGGAAGATGGGGCATCTCTACTATCAGTTCTCTTTGAACCCATTTCCCTTTCCCCAATTCCTTTTTCTCCTTCAGGTCTTTCAACTGTCTCTGGAGGCTCTTTACTGTACCACATTTCGCTCTCTAGGGAACCATCTCCTGCCAACCACCTACCACCCAACAAAAACACAACAGTTATTACTCATATTTGTTGAGTCACTTCTGATATTGGTCACCTCAAAAAAATGTCCTCTCTTCTGAAGTCCATCCATGCACCCTGAGCAGGAATCCCAGAGGATGACCATCTAAATGGCAGGGTCAGAGATGGGTAATGATTTTGATAATTTCTGTTTCCTTCAGCAGAGTTGTTTAGGGTGATCCTTGTGTTCTTCACACTTTTACTGAAGATGAATGAAAGTGGCTACAGACAAAGTATGAAGATATTAGATAATATCTGTAGCCACTTTCACTCATCTTCAGTAAAAGTGTAAAGAACACAAGGAGAAGAAACACAAGGAGAAGAAACTCAAAGAATAAAGCCTCTAGGATTTAAATAATCACATTTTATGACACCAATATAAGCAGGAAGAACAAACAAATGAACGACCAAATTTATATAATGGAAAGAAAACTCATGATTAGGAAATCTGAGACAGACTATCACAAATCCAGTTTATAACAACACAGAGCAACATTACCCTTTAAGGTCATGTTCAGAAACACCCTTTCTCCCTGAAATAACCTGTAATTATTCCAATAGTTTGTATTCAGTCCAGACTCTGACTCAGCTTTCAGAACTCACCCTAATCCACCTTCCTACATTCAGGCCCATCACTTCCTTCTTAACTTAGCTCCTCACATCCAGACTTACCCTTCCTGCGATGAGCCTTTGGCTTGGGTAAGTTACCCTGCCATGGATGCCCTTCTCATTCCTTTTGGTCTAGTCTTGACCCTCTATCTCTTTTCAACCCTATCCTACAAAGTTTCCCCCCATATCTAGGAAGTCTTTCCTAAGCCATCTTGACTGATCCACATCTCCAGTACTTACATCATGTCCTTATGCTCATTTGAAAACATTTTTCCTATCTGCTGATGCCTTGTATGTGTCGCTTAAATTGCTTTACAGTATAAGTCTCCAGAGGGCAGGGCCAGCATCCATATGCCTTCTGAATTCCACACTTCCATCCCCAACCCTCACTACCCAGGATAAATATCTTCTCATAATTGTACAAAACAACCAAAAAGGCATTTATGACAGAGAAAATGTAGAATGCATTGACTGACCACTATATCTTAAGATTCTTAGATGATTTATTTTTTTGGGAAAGTTAGAGAGAGCCAAACAGAGGTGTAAACATGAGACTAGAACAGGTACCATCATCTATTTCAAATCCATTTCCTGAGGATATTTCCTAATGAGGATCTTGGGCCTATGAATCTCAGTTTCACTGGGAAATAGTCTTCTAAAGGAGGTTCATGCTTAGGGGAGGTTCTTAAAGAAATACAGAGAGGGGCCAGGGAACATGAAGCCAGTTTATATGAATTCCATAATGATGCAGGCTCTGCCTTCCCACCCTCCTCCTCCTTATGTTTTATTAGCCTCTGAGCTCCTTCCAAACTCTAAAACAAACTTTCATCCCAAGTTCACAAGAAGAACTCCTGTCAAGTTCAATATTCCACCCACAAAATTGCAGACTGTCTTGCTTTTCCATCAAGCCCCACCCAGTCTCCTTTTTCCTGGAGGTCATGGTGTTCACTGCTTTGTCTCTAAGAAAGCTATTACCCTCATACTGGATCTTTCAAAACATTTTTCCAAGGCATTAATTTCCCCTGGTTCCTGTGGTTGGGTGTTAACATTCCTGCCAATCAGCCTTGTGGATCCTCCTGAATAGCCTAAAAGATATTTTTGATACCAGCATCTTTGCTAGAGGTTTCACAAAGACTTGAGAGGACAGCTAATGAGGCTTTTAAATAATTATTTTCAAGTGTTCCAAGTTTTAGAGAAATGGTCTTTAAATGCAACATCTCCTCTTAAGAGATTATATCAATCCCTTTGTTATCCAAGCACAGCTCCTTCCCAATACCAAAGTACATAAATTCTCTTTTTGGGTAGAAACCAAGATGGCGGAGAAGCATGGAAGTCTTTTTTCCATCTTGCATAAATGAAATATGACCAGATCAACACTAAACCATCCTGCACACCTAGAAAACTGATTTGATAATTAACACAACAACCTGCACAACCTGAACCACAGAATTCAGCAGGAATGCAATGTAGAGAGATGAACTGGGGGAGAGAAAAGCTGCAGAGGGCAGGGGGCTGTTTTTGATTGCGGAAAGAGGCCAGAGATGGAGGGAGAGTATGGGAAAAGCACCCCCACAAAAGTAGATGTAGAGAAAATGGAAACAGCTGCAGGGACTGAACTAAAAAGGGAGAAAGGAGAAAGGAGAGGGTTTGAATTCCATTAAGACTATGAACAGGAGGAACTCAGAGTCTGAAGCTCTGCATCTCCACACCTGGTGTGCTCTCGTGGGAAGGATGAATCTCCAGGAGCAGAGTGGGTCCCAAAGGGCCTCGGTCCTCACATTATTTTCCATAATCCCTGAAATGTCACTTCTACACGATCATGTGAACTTCTTCTGGGGAGGGCTGGAACCCAGCCACAGTCTCTGGACATCGGCAGCAGCATGGTCCTGTGAAGATTCCTGGGTATTCCAGCACCTGGCTATTCCTCAGTGAGACCCTCCCCCAGAAGGTCTGAGCAGGTCAAAGTTGCAGTCCCTCAGAAGTGAGGGGGCAGGAAACACAGCCACATCTGAGATAAAACTCAGGTGGGAGGTACTGCCTGGCAACCTGACGGCAAGGTCACTGGACAGTATAAAAGCAGGGAGTGAACGGAAACCCGCAGATAAAGGACAGGTGTGTGACTACTGATTGGGGAGTGTACTGAGTTCTGATACTAGAGACTGAGTAGCTGGGTGACACTATTTTCACTCCGGCCATGCATGCATTCACACACCCACAGGCCCCACAACAATCCACACCAGGAAGCTAAGCAGTGCCATCTAGTGGAGAACGGAACCATTACATTAAGCCCCGTCCAACTGGGCCAAACTCATTCTTCAGGAACAGCACAAATCTCTCCAACTGCTTAGTGTATGGACTATAAAGTGCTCCATATTTTGACTTCTAGGGGAAAATGATGTAAGATTAATTGTATTTCAGTCTGTCGCTGGTCCATCTGTTCAATTTTCTCTTTTTAATTTCTTTTCATTTACTTGAATACAGGAAGAAAAATTTATTTTATTTTAAATTTCTATTAAAATATTTTTATTGCTTAGTAATTTTTAACTTTTTTGTAAATTTTTCAAATTCTATTTTACTTCTATCATTTCAAGTTATTCAATTGTATTCATTTTCTCAAATTTTCAAGTTTTCCTCCCCGCCACCTCGCTTTTTTCTCTAATCAATCAGGCGCCTTTCAATAACCAGACTAAAACACAATGAGGACTTAGTATCATTTATTTGATTGTGTGTGCGTGCGCATGCGCGCGTGTGTGCTATTTTGTAATTTTCATTTTTCTCTTAGTTCCCTAATCAAAATCCTTTCAATAACCAGACCAAAACACACCTATGATCTAGCATCATTTGTTTTGTGTGTGGGGGGTGATGTTTTTAATTTTTTAATTAAAAAATTTTACCTTATTGGAATCAAGAGCAAAAATAAACTGTTGGGACCTCATCAAGATTAAAAGCTTCTGCACAGCCAAGGAAACAACCCAGAAAACTAATAGGCAACCAACGGAATGGGAAAAGATAGTTGCAAATGACATATCAGATAAAGGGTTAATATCCCGAATCTATAAGGAACTCACCAAACTACACGCCCGAAAAACAAACAACCCAGTGAAGAAATGGGCAGAAGATATGAACAGACACTTCTTCAAAGAGGACATCCCGATGGCCAACAGACACATGAAACGATGCTCAGCATCTCTCCTCATCAGGGAAATACAAATCAAAACCACACTGAGATACCACCTCACGCCAGTCAGAGTGGCTAAAATGAGCAAATCAGAGAACTCTAGATGCTGGCGAGGATTTGGAGAAACGGGCACCCTCCTACACTGTTGGTGGGAATGTAAACTGGTGCAGCCCCTCTGGAAAACAGTGTGGAGGTTCCTCAGGAAACTAACAATAGAACTCCCCTATGACCCAGCAATAGCACTGCTAGGAATTGACCCAAGGGATATAGAAATGCTGAGGCATAGGAGCACATGTACCCCAATGTTCATAGCAGCACTCTCCACAATAGCTAAAACATGGAAAGAGCCTAAGTGTCCATCAACAGATGAATGGATCAAGAAGATGTGGTTTATCTATACCATGGAATACTACATGGCAATGAGAAACAATGAAATCTGGCCATGTGTAGCAACATGGATGGACCTTGAGGGTGTTATGCTGAGCGAAATAAGTCAGGCAGAGAAGGACAAATATCATATGTTTTTGCACGTATAGGAGGATTAGGAGGAACTTGATGGAGGAACAAGGGGGAGAAGAAGGGGGGAAATGGTGGGGGAAAGGGAGAGAGGCAAACCATGAGAGACTCTTGAATGCTGACAAAAACTGAGGACTGATGGATGTGGGGGGGAGGAGGGATGGGCATGGAGGAGGACACTTGTGGGGATGAGCACTGAGTGTTATGTGGAATCTAATTTGACAATAAACTATTTGTAAAAAAATAAAAATAAATAAATAAATAAAATAAAAAAATTTTTACCTTATTAATTCATTTTTTTCCTTCAAAATGACAAACTGAAGTAATTCATCCCAAAAGAAAGAGCAGGAAGAAAAGACAATCAGGGGCTTAACCAACACAGTTACAAGTAAGATGTCTGAAACAGAATTTAGATTCACAATTATAAGAATACTAGCTAGGGATCAAAAATAGATTAGACTCTCTCTCTACGGAGATAAAAGAAGTAAAAGCTGGTCAGGATGAAATAAAAACTTATTTAACTGAGCTGCAATCTTAAACGGCTGCCACGGCAACAAGGATGGATGAGACAGAGCAGGGAATCAATGATATAGAGGACAAACTTGTGGAGAATAATGAAGCAGAAAAAAAGGAGGGTGAAGCAAAAGAGCATGATTTAAAAATAAGAGAAGTAAGTGACTCATTAAAAAGGAACAACATCAAAATCATAGGGCTACCAGATGATGAAGAGAGAGTAAAAGGGTTTGAAGGGTGATGTGAACAAATCATAGCGGAAAACATTCCTAACCTGGGGAAAGAAATAGACATCAAATTCCAGGAAGCACAGAGGACTCCTGCAAGATTCAACAAAAACCGACCATCAACAAGACATGTTGTAGTCAAGTTTACAAAACACTCAGTCAAGGAAAGAATCATGAAAGCAGCAAGGGACAAAAAGTCCTTAACCTACAAGGGAATACAGATCAGGTTTGCAGTAGACCTATCCACGAAAACTTGGCAGGCCAGAAAGAAGTGGAAGGATACACTCAATGTGCTGAATCAGAAAAATATGCATCCAAGAATTCTTCATCCAGCAAAGCTGTCATTCAAAATAGAAGAAGAGAGGGGCACCTGGGTGCCTCAGTCGGTTAAGCGTCCAACTTCGCCTCAGGTCATGATCTCATGGTTCGTGGGTTTGAGCCACGTATTGGGCTCTGTGCTGACAGCCAGCTCAGAGCCTAAGCCTGTTTCGAATTCTGTGTCTCCCTTTCTTTCTGACCCTCCCCTGCTCATGCTGTCTCCCTCTCAGAAATAAATAAAACCATTAAAAATTTTTTTTAATAAAAGAAGAGATTAAAAGTTTCCAAGACAAACAAAAATTAAAGGAGTTCTGACCATAAACCAGACCGTCAAGAAATTTAAGGGAGACACTCTGACAAGAGAGAAGATGGAAAAAAAAAGACCAAAAGTAAAAAAGACTAGAAAGGACCAGAAAACACCACTAGAAACTCCAACTGTACAAGAAATATAATGGCAGAAAACTCATATCATTCAGTACTCACTCTAAATGTCAATGGACTAAATGCTCCAATCAAAAGACAGGGTAACGTAATGGATAAGAAAACAAGATCCATCTATATGCTGTTTACAAGAAATCCATTTTAGGCGTAAAGACACTTTCAGACTGAAAGTAAGGGGATGGAATATCATCTATCATGCGAACGGTCACCAAAAGAAAGCCAGAGTGGCCATACTTATATCAGACAATCTAGACCTTAAAATAAAGTCTGTAACAAGAGATGAAGAAAGGCATTATATCATAACTAAGGGGTCTATCCACCGAGAAGACATAAAAATTATAAGCATTTATGCTCCGAATATGGAAGCCCAAATATATAAATCAATTAATCACAAACATAAGGAAATTCATTGATAATAATACCATAATACCATTTCAACACCCCACTTACAGCAATGAACACATCATCTGAACAGAAAATCAACAAGGAAACCATGGCTATGACACTGGACCAAACAGACTTAACAGATACATTCAGAACATTTCATTCTAAACCAGCAGAATATACATCCTTCTCCAGTGCACGTGGAACATATTCCAGAATAGATCACAAACTGAGACATAAATCAGCCCTCAATAAGTACAAAAAGTTCAAGATAATCCTATGCATATTTTCAGACAATAACACTATGAAACCCAAAATCAACCAGAAGAAAAAAATGTGGAAAAATAACAAATACTTGGAGACTAAAGAACATCCTACTAAAGAATGAATGGGCTAACCAAGAACTTAAAGAGGAAATTAAAAAGTACATGGGAGCTAATGAAAATGATAAAACTACAGCCAAAAACCTCTGGGACACAGCAAAGGCTGTCAGAAGAAGGAAGTATATAGCAATCCAGGCCTTCCTAAAGAAGGAACCTAACCTACACCTCAAAGAGCTGGAAAAAGAACAGCAAATAAAACCACAAATCAGCAGAAGATAGGAAAAAAAATAAAGATTATAGCAGAAATCAAGGCTATTGAAACAAATAACAACAACATAAAAACCAGTAGAACAGATCAATGAAACCAGAAGTTGGATCTTTGAAAGAATTACAAAAATTGATAAAACCTGAGACACTTTGATCAAAAAGAAAAATGAAAGGACCCAAATAAATAAAACCAAGAATTAAAAAGGAGAGATCACAACCAACACAGCAGAAATACAAATAATAAGAGGATACTTTGAATAATTATATGCCAATAAAATGGGCAATCTGGGAGAAATGGACAAATTCCTAGAAACATATAAACTATCAAAACCTAAGCAGGAAGAAATAGAAATTTTGAGCAGACTCATAACCAGTAAAGAATTCAAATTAGTGATCAAAAACCTCCCAAAAAACAAGATTCGAGGGCCAGATGGCTTTCTAGGGGAAGTCTACCAAACATTTAAGGAAGAGTTAACACCTATCTTCTTGAAGCTGTTCCAAAAAAATAGAAATGGAAGGAAAACTTCCAAACTCTTTCAATGAAGTTAGCATTACCTTGATTCCAAAACCAAAGACCCCACCAAAAAGGATAATTATAGACCAAGGACACAAAAATCCTCAACAAGATATTAGCCAACTAGATCCAACAATACATTAAGAAAATTATTCACCACATCCAAGGGGAATTTACACCTGGTTCAATATCCACCAAACAATCAATGTGATTCATCACATCAATAAAAGAAAGGACAAGAATGACATGACCCTCTCAATAGATGCAGAAAAAATGTTTGACAACATTTTTTAATTTAAAAAATAGAGATAAAGTAGAGATAGAAGGATCATACCTCGAGTTCATAGAAGCCATATAGGAAACATATATAACATAATAACATTTTCAATGGAGAAACACTGAGAGCTTTTTCCCTAAGGTAGGAACAAGACAGGGATGCCCACTGTTGCACTGTTATTCAACATAGTATTGGAAGTCTTAGCCTCAGCAATCAAACACAAAGAAATAAAAGGAATCCAAATAATCCAGGAGGAGGTCAAAGTTTCACTCTTTACAGATGACATGATACTCTATATGGAAAAACCCAAAACATCCCACCAAAGAACTGTTAGGATGGATCCACGAATTCAGGAAAGTTGCAGGATATAAAATCAATGCACAGAAATTGGTTGCGTGCCTATACACCAATAATACACAGCAGAAAGAGAAATCAAGGAACCAATCCCATTTACAATTGCATCAAAAACCATAAAATACCTAGGAATAAATCTAACCAAAGAGGTGAAAAATCTATACACTGAAAACTATAGAAGATATGAAAGAAATTGAAGAAGACACAAAACACGGAAAAATATTCCATGCTCCAGGATATGCTGTTAAAATGTCAATACTACACAAAGCAATCTACATATTCAATGCAATCCCTATCAAATTAACACCAGCATTCTTCACAGAACTAGAACAAACAATCCTAAAATTTGTATAGAACCAAAAAGGATGTGAACAGCTAAAGCAATCTTGAAAAAAAAATCAAAATGGGCAGTATCACCATCCTACACTTCAAGCTGTATTACAAAGCTATAATCAAGACAGTATGGTACTGGTACAAAAACCGACACTCAGAGCAATGGAACAGGATAGAGAACCCAGAAATGGACCTACAAACATATGCTCAACTAATATTTGACAAAGCAGGAAAAAATATCCAATGGAATAAAGAAATTCACTTCAGCAAACGGTTCTGGGACAACTGGACACCAACAGGCAGAAAAATGAACCTGGACCACATTCTTACACCATACACAAAAATAAACTCAAAATGGATGAAAGACCTAAATGTAAGACAAGAAGCCATCAAAATCCAAGAGGCAAAAAACTCTTTGACCTCAGCTGTAGCAACTTCTTACTCAACACGTCTCCAGAGGCAAGGGAAACAAAAGCAAAAAAGTACTATGGAACCTCATCAGGATAAAAAGCTTCTGCACAGTGAAGGAAACAATCAGCAAAACTAAAAGGCAACCAATGGAATGGGAGAAGATATTTGCAAAGACATATCAGATAAAGGGTTAGTATCCAAAATCTATAGAGAACTTATCAAATTCAACACCCAAAAAACAATCCAGTGAAGAAATGGGAGAAAGACATGAATAGACACTTCTCCAAAGAAGACATCCAGATGGCCAACTGACACATGAAAAAAATGCTCAACAACACTCATCATCAGAGGAAAACAAATCAACTAACTTGGATGTAAATTAAAAAATAAAAATTATTAATTATAAAATGATGGAAAAAATAAAGTGGTTAATAATTTCTGGTACTAATGGAAAAGCCTCATTCAAACAGAATAAGTATTAAGTTTTTTATTTTTTTGTTTTGTTTTGTTGTTGTTGTTTAGTTTGCATTTTTTTAATCTCAAAAGTGAGATATAGCAGAAATCTGACCAAACTGAGTTAAATCTAAGTTAAGGTTACACAGAGCAGACTCTAACTCCTGAGCATGAAAATATGTTGAGGATAACATTATGCAGGTGAAACAAACAATAATTAGGAGTCCTGTTACATATATTCTAGTTATCTCCATCTTGAGTAAAAGTCTAGAAAGAATTTTTAAAATTTGTTTTCAAAATTTACATCAAGTTAGTTAGCATATAGTGCAACAATAATTTCAGGAGTAGATTCCTTAATGTGTCTTACCCATTTAGCCCATCTCTCCTCCCACAACCCCTCCAGTAACCCTCTGTTTGTTCTCCATATTTAACAGTCTATTATGTTTCGTTCCCTTCCCTGTTTTTATATTATTTTTGCTTCCCTTCCCTTATGTGCATCTGTTTTGTATCTTAAAGTTCTATATGAGTGAAGTCATATGATATTTGTCTTCCTCTGACTAATTTCACTTAGGATAATACCCTCTAGTTTCACTCAAATAGTTGCAAATGGCAAGATTTCACCCTTTTTGATTGCCAAGTAATACTCCATTGTATATATATATACACCACATCTTCTTTATCCATTCATCCATCGATGGACATTTGAGCTCTTTCCATACTTTAGCTATTGTTGGTAGTACTATTATAAACATTGGGGTGCATGTGCCCCCCAAAAGAGCAAGTATTAGTAACATGGGATTGAATTAATTGAGGAGAATGAATTGAGGAGAATGGTTATAGTGTTTAGGATTCTTATTTGAAACATTGCTGATTCTCTAATGTTGGATTTTACAGATTTAAGGAAACTTTCTCTTAAGGTATCTATGACTTACAGAAACATGACAAAATATTCTTGTGAAGAAATTGAAACATTTAACTTTTCTCTCTAACTGAACCATCCAGAGTTCAAAAGCTGTGAGTATTCTTTCTTTAATGGCAATTGCAATTGTTTATATACCTTCAATAAGAATCTATTCTCCTTGTAACAGGACACTATTGGAAACATTAGTTACTTTACCAAGGCTTTGATTTGAATGTCATGTTTGAGAGAGACTGCATAGACTCAGGTATGACCAGAGAGCTTAAAGGATTGAAGTTGATTTCCAATAAAGCCCCCTGGAAATATTTGGCCAGATACCTTGCTTATGGAGCTCCAAGCAGACTTACCAGGTGAGTAAAGAATGTCACTTCCTGGAAGGTGCAGGAAACTTCAGTATATTTGGGGGAACTCAAGAAGAAGAATTCGTCCAAAACTACAGGTAGTGTAGGCAAGCCTAATGACAGGTATGTGGCTTGAATTCTGTCCTTGAAAGGCATTGAAAGTTCAATCTAGAGATTCCTTATGAAAAGTTAAAGCAGAGCAAGTGTGAAAGAATCTATAAGGTCAGTGATTATTCTTGTTGAACTTATGTAAATTATTAGGCCAATTTTGTTAAAATTGGGCTGCTTTTCAAGAGTATTAGTCTTGCTTTAGCTCTCTTTCAAAATGAGGATGATTTAGATAGAAAATTATGTTTCAATAACACACCTTTGTAGATGCTAAATTCTAGTTCTGATTAATTGTTTTTAAAGTTTGTTGTTTGCCTTAGCTATACAATTTGTGATAACCTTCAGAGAATTTGCGATAATAGCTCAGGTATAGACAATCTTCATACTTTTACTCTGTGGGGATATTAACAGAACCCATGGTCATAAGATTACTTAAACAACTGAATAATAGGATGGATTCCTAGATAGTTCTGTAATTCAGCTATTATCTTGACTGGTTCTATGTGGCTGGGATACACAATCGCGCCTTAAAAGCTAGAGATTATCTCACTGGGACTCCATAGGGTCAACTGTGAACATGTGGAAGTAACAGATGGCTCCACTTTCCTTTTGACTGGACTAAGGATGCATTTGGGGATGTCCACATCCCCATAGGAGTCTTCTCCCACTTCCAATGATTTCTCATAATTAGGATATTGTTAAGGCTAGATGGCGGGCAAAGAGGCCTTCATGACCCCTTAATTTAACCAATTTTATTTAAGTCTATGTCACGTGCACTCTAGCCCCATCAATTAGAAAAGATGGATCATGAGACACATAGGCCACCTTGTCAGTACCCGTAAGGTTCTTACTGATGTCTGACCACCATGCCTCTTGCTCTGTGCAAAATCCACATCGTGGATTTATCTCATCTTCCCATCACTTCAAAGTTGGAATTATAGATGAAGAAGGTTGAGAGGAAAAAGAAAAGTGAAATGACCCAGAAAGAAGTCAGGAAGAACTGACTGGGCAGGGTGAGAAGAGGAGTAACAAGGATGGGAGGAGGCAGGGGAGAGGTTTCAAGAGGAGAATCAAGACTGAAAAAGTAAGAGTGGAGGAAGTGGAATGTATAGAACATTATCCCCAACCCCAGCAGGTGGTTATAGAAAGAAACAGGAGTGGTGGGGGGGACAAAGAAGGGAGAGGAGTGGGGAGGGAGGCAGACAGCATTTCTGTAGGAAAACAACATGGGTTCAGGTGTGAGAGAGAAATCCCCAACACTCATGCTGCTTTGCTGTTGCAGAGCCTGTTCTGGGAGGGACTTGGGACTGAAAGTCATTTCCCTCAAAGAGATGGGTCACAGGAGTATCTGTTCCAGGGAGACGGGACAAGATAAACACATGATGTGGAATGGAGGACCAGGGAAGTTATTAGCAATCTAATTTCTATTTTCAATCACTTACATTGTGGCTGAAAATAGGTAATGGATGACAGCAGAGCAGTTAATAGAGACCATGATTCTGACTGAAGCCTCCACTTTCTCTCTTATCCCTAATTCAGTGAACCCAGAGAGGACATTTGGATTCTCTTCCTTCCTCTGTCTCCCATTCTCTTGTCTCCATTTTTTGAACAAACTCCTTGGGAAAATCTGCCCATATTCACCTGCATTAATGTCAGCTCTCCCACCAGAAACTGTCCTGACCTTCCCTGAGCCACCTGCTCTATCCTATCTGCCTCAGAAGGGAGCCAATAATGCTGCTGACCACTGAAGGAAAGACTCCAGAGGATCTTCAGCTGGGAACTAGAGTATGAGTACAGCTTACAGATTGTGAACTCCATTCCGGATACAAATCTGGGATCCCTGGGTTCAGGAGTCAGATTGACCATTCCTGTGCCTCCATGTGTGTTCTGGCCTCACTCTTCCTTTTCCACTTCCAAACAATGTTCATTCTTTTTTACTTCACTTCCCATACCCCTAGCATGAAGTCCCTTGCCAGATATACAACTGACTTGAACTCATCTCAAGTTCCAGTCCTGGTGCAGATGTTAGAAGATAAACCTGCTTCACAACAGCAAGTGGACCCACTTGGCAAGAATTTGGCTGTTTGACTTCAAGGGCTCTGTGGGTATCACTACTCCAAAGTATCTGCCCATGTCTGAGGATCAATAGTGTGTCTTGTGTGTGCCTTGAACAGCTAGAAGAAAGAAAGATAGTTCTTCCTCCTGCAATAAGTATTTCTCAAACAAAGTAGCGAGTCCTCTAGACATCACTTCTCTGGAGCAGATAAGTAGAGTTCCTCTTGAAGCAGAAGTACGGCTTTCTTATGTAGGATACCACTTGCAAAGAAGCGGGTTCTAATGGGGTGGGGGAAGGCTTAGAGAGGTGAAGGTTACAAGTTCAATTACAATGTTTTATGGTAACCTCAGTAATACCTTCTCAACAGTCTGATGATTCCCTCACCATGACCAAGGAGGTTAGGGTCTTTGTAAGAAGGGGAACCACTACTCTTGAGCTAGCAGCTGAAACATGCTATATCAACAGGAAACAGGGTAGTGGTTGTAAGAAATCCATGTGCTTGTCTCAGATTATTCTTACCTACTCCCAAGCCGTTCCAACAGACCAATGCTACAAACTTGTGCCAGGAGGAGGGGAGGCAGTAGACAAAGGAAGACCCTGGTAATGAATTACCTGAGACTGCTGGGATACTGGGAGACTGCATGCTCCTCACAGCCTTGGATGTCTTCAGCCTTGGAGCAGAGATCCAGAAATGATTTGACTGTGGAGTGTCCAAAGTTACTGAAAGGTGTCTTCCCCCTCCCCTTAAGTCCTAACCAGATTATCAAAGAAATATAGGATCCAGAACCTACGGAGAGTGAGGTGGGAGATGAAAGGGAGTCTCTGACAGCAATTTACCTCTTTCTTTGGGTATTTTTGTCTTCATCTCTTCCCCAGTTTCTCACATCCTGGAGCATTATTTCAGAGACCTCTACCTTGATGTGTCTCCAAGTCTCTATCAAGATCAAAGCTTTTAACACCTGTTTGGCCTGACCATTCCTAGGCTAGAAAAGAGGGGACAGGATCAATAGTGAGAGAAGGGGAGGGCCCTGACTTCCCCTCTTTCCAGGCAGGGGGAGGTTGGGGTGTTGGGCCAAAGAAGGAGCCAATCTTAAGATCTGGTACACACACACACACACACACACACTCTGGTGGAAAAGCTGTCTTTCTCATTCTGTTATTGATTCTATTGTTATTGTTCTCCAGGTTAGAAATTTAATTAATTCATAATCCTAGTAGGGTAAATGTATTACAGAGACCATAAAGGTCTTTCATAACCATATCTAAAGAAAATTCCCTGTTATTCTTTATCACAAGAACTTATTTATTACCTTGGGGTGTTTACACACTCTATAATTGTTTGAATATTTGTTTTCTTGCTTACTGTTTATTCCCCACCAGGGAAACCTGTATGTTTAAATGAGAGAAAGAATTCATATTGGATAAATATATTGGAATAAATACAATGGTGGGATAAAAAATACCAAATAATATGATCTATATCTGAAAGTATTATGTCCAGACTTACACATATATTAACAATAATATATATTAATTATTTTATATTATTTTTGTGAGAGAAATAAAGAGACACAGAGAGAGAGAGAGAGAGAGAGAGAGAGAGAGAGAGAAAGCGAGCGCAGGAGAGAGGGGCAAACAGAGAGGGAGAGAGAGAATCTTAAACAGGATCCATGCCCAACAAGGAGCCTGAGGCTCAATCCCACAACTGTGAGATCAAGACCTGAGCTGAAAACAGGAATCCGATGCTTAACTGACTGAACCACCTAAGGTGGAAGAGGAAAGTTCTGTTATAATTTGTTCAAATAAACCTTCTGCCCCCTTTTCCTGCTCATCTTATTTTGGGACTCCTATGATATGGATATTGATTTGTTTCTTGGATTACTTAGTTCTCTAATTCTCCCCTGAAGAACTAGTAATTTTCATTCTTTTTTTCAGCTTCATTATTTCCCATAATTTTATCTTCTATATCTCCTATTCTCTCCCCTGCTTCTCCAATCCTCGTTGTCACTGTATCCAATTTGCTTTGCATCTCAGTTATAAGATTTTCAAATTTATCCTGACTAGTTTTTAGGGCTTTGATCTCTGAAGCCAGCATTTCTCTGGTTTCTTC
Source organism: Hyaena hyaena (assembly GCF_003009895.1). Lineage (NCBI taxonomy): Eukaryota > Metazoa > Chordata > Mammalia > Carnivora > Hyaenidae > Hyaena > Hyaena hyaena. Next base: position 40,456 of record NW_024082571.1, on the reverse strand, counting down.
TCTGCTTTTTTCAAGTCCAACAGTCTTATGACTGTTGTTCTAAACTCTTGTCCAGATAATATCTCTTATACCTGTTTTGAGCCAGTCCCTGGCTGTAATTTCTTCTTGACCTTTCTTTTTGGGGGGATGCCTTTGTCTTGTCATTTTGGCTACATTTCTGTCAACTGTATGTTATGTGTCCTGCACCAGAGAGTAATGCTATATTAAAAGGGGATCATACACTGTCCAGGGCCTGGCACTCCAGTAACTGTTTTTGGTGTGAACTCCGCTGTTACATTTTGGCTGCTCTTTCCCACTGGTCAGTCCTCTGCAGAGCTCCTCCTTGCTTTCAGGGGTGGAGAGTTTGGACCTTTATCTAGATGTGATTTGCTTTGTTTGTTGAAGTAACCCTGGATAAATGGTGGGGGGAAAGCCTGATATCTCCAAAAAAGAGAAAAGTAAAGAGGACAAAAAGACCTGGAACAGAGAATCAAAAAACTATAAGCCTGATTCCAAGGGAAAAGAAAACAAAAAAGAAAGAACACAGAAAGACAGAAAGAGGAAAAAATTTTAAAAACATGATCCAAAAAAAGAGGAAAGGAAATGAAAAAACAAACAAACAAACAAACAAGAAACTATGAGCCTGACTCCAAAAGGAAAAAAAGAAAAAGAAGAAAAAGAAATAAAGTTCTGTCAGTGTCGTTTTGAAGCCCTGGACTTTCAGTACACTTGATGCATCGGGTGTGTTGACTGCATTGGTCTTCAGGAAGAGAGGTCCACTGATTTAGCCCAGAGTCAGTCTTGCCCCAGTGAATAAACATTTTTCAGGCACAGTGGGGATTGGTTGAGGGGGTCCTGCCTCCACTGGGGGTTGCTCTGTTACTCTCTAAAGTTCCACAGTGTTGGGAGGAAAATGAAGCCACCCCAATGTCTCATCTCCAGACTGGAGATCTTGCAGCCTCCACTGCTCAGCAAGCCCTCAGAGAATAGTGAGGGCAGTAAGTTCACCCTGCACCACAATTCTCCTGCATTTTTATTTTGGTGAATGGCTGGGATTCAAAACCTACAGTATTAAAGGACCAAGAAACACCTGGATCTACTTTCCTCCTATGGAGTAGAGCCTCTCTATGCTGTGCTAAGTCCTCTGTTCCTGTGCTAAGTCCTAAACTGTTCCAGTTTTAGCACTGCTAAAAGCAGCAAATTTTATATCCTCTTTTGGGTGTGCCTCTGTCCCTAGCTGATGAAAAGTGTTTGGTGCCTGCAGGGTCTTTTGTCTTTGGGGAGGCAATAAACCCTTTTCCAAAAGTATTTCAAAAACGGGACTGTTCTCTCCCAGTGTACCCCAGAGATCCCTATACTACGTTATACATTCCGAGGCCAGCCTCCTGCACCCCAGAAGTGTGGGCCACAACTCCACTCTGGAGAACAACACACAATTCCAAAACCTCAGAGTTTGAGCTCCAAATGCTGTTTGCAAAAAAGAAGTGGGACACTCAGTACTTCTGGCTTCCCAGTCTGTGGTCCAGAGAGGTTTTCCTCCAGTACTAACTTAATGAGGCACTTTCTCAACCCCTGTCTCTTCCTCTCCCTTATAACTCTCCGCAGAAAGGGTTCCCTCTACTCCACAGTACTGCTGTTTTTTTTCCTCTCTCCCTGAACTCATTTCCATGAACCTCACTCCTACCAAGCTATCTCCTTCCAACTGTCTCCCTCCCTTGGCAACATTGCAGATACATTTCCTGGGTGTTGCAAGTGATTTGACCTCAATACAGCTGTCTTTGAGGGAAGAGGAAAGCTCAGCAAGGCCCTCCCTACTTCCCCACCATCTTAACTCTCAATCCCTTAGGGGGGTTTTAAATCTCATCAATGGGACAAGATAAATACTTGGAAAGATGAAGGACATGGAAACCTAAACCGCTAATTTGAGTCCCCACAGTCAACTTATTCTCTTAAATCCAAATCCTGTATTAAAAATTTAACAGATTAAAAGAAATTAACAGATTTTAATGCTCCAATAAGATTTTTTCTTCTTCTGTCACTCATCATCCCCATGCCCCAATGCCTCAAATATAGCACTCATCCCTTCCAGCCTTTCATTTTAGGAGTTCACTGGAGAATTCTTCAGATGAAAAAGGTTTTGAGGGTCCATTTTATACATTTCCCTGTTTGTGGGCAGGAGCCCATCTGAGGCATTTGCAAACCAATGTGAGACAGCCATGCACATGGCCAAAGAGCCTGCATTCCCCTATCTACCCTGACACTCTCTAATCTCAGAAATTCTTCTTTATGTCCAATCTCTATATGTTTTACTTAAAATATTGGCCTCTCTTTATCACTTATTCTGATTGGGGATGAGGTACACAAACCCTCAAAAGGTTAAGAAAATTGTCAAATCACCCCTGGTAACATTATTCCATTGCTTATCAGTCCAGGTCTCTGAAATTATAGGTCCTATATAGTTTGTTATCAAACCATCAAAGATCCCTTATAAAGCATTAATTCAGTCCCTACCAGGGTTTAACCTTGTAAGTGGTTGTCTGGTCTTTCCTTAAAGATTTTGAAAGATGAAAGTATCGTAATTTGCAGGACATAGTTAAGATCTCCTAGTTCATTCCTCCAAACTCCATACCCTCCTCAATTAGTATCATCATGTTTTACTCATTTGATTAGGAGACAGTATATCCCTGAGGCTGGGCGTGACTAATATGACCTCCCTAGTCCCTTTCAGGCCATCATATGAAGTAGGGGAAACAGAATTGGTAGCAGTTACAAACCACACAATGCTTGCTCCAGGAGAGCCCCTAAGGACCAGGCAAACTCCAGTGTGGGCACAGCAGGCAGTTTCCCAAAGTGGGCAGAGTGACAAATCCTGGCACAGTGACTGGCGTGGGAGGCCGGGGAACAAGAGGGCAGCCAGGGCCCACACTTCTTCTTCCCCAAATTAAATTTCCCCATCCTAGACCCCTACTCTTGTGCTCCCAATTCCAAAGTTTTCAGGCCTTCCATAGTGCTCATCCGAGGCCAGACACCTCTCATAGATCATCTAAGGCCTGTGCTTCTCAAACCTGAAAGAGCATACAAATTTCTTGGGAGCCTGTTCAAAGTGCAGATTTGGATTTGTAGGTCTGAGTTCAGGCTTGAGATTCTGCATTTCTAACAAGGTCCCAGATGACACCGTGCTGCTGGTCCAAGGACCAGTAGTATCAGCATCACCTGGGAACTTGTTAGAAGTGCAAGTTCTCGGCCCCACCCAGGCCTACTGAAATCAAAATACTGGGGGAGAGACCCAGCAGTTTTCAATTTCACAAGCCCTCCAGGTGAGGTAAAACCCAGTGAGGTTGAGCCCCACTAAACATAATACTATTCCTGCCTTTGTTTCAAGCCCCTTCTCTCACTGTGACTTTGATTAGTGAATTGAAGAGATAGAACTGAGCATGCCCAGCTAGGTCCCTTTCAGTTTTTTCTTGGTTTTCTTTTTTGATCCAGGGCCAACCTGCCCAAAGGACAGATGCATTCCAACATACTCATACATGAGAAAATGTAATAAGTGCAGACACTGTCTTGTAGTGAGGACAGGGGCTGGGGAGGAGGGTTACTTAGCACTATTTGTGATAATGAGTAAGTCTGTCTAGCTTAGTGATATGGGATTAGCAAGCCAATTCGGATGCAGATATAAAGCTGATGGTTTAATCATCAGTCTCTATGTCTTGATTATCAATTTGTTCCAAACATAGGAGGGGAAATGGGGTATTATTTACTGGACTTCTACAGTCCAACAATGTGCTGTAGTGAAAAGTGGGCAGAGTACAGGTTCAGATCACATGCAATATAGAGACTTAGTGGAGAGAATAATAGGACAGAAGAGCAGAAGAAATCATAGAATTTTTTAAGGGAACTTTTGAAATGATTAGTTGTGACCTATGTTACAGATAAATAAGTTGAGAAGGAACTGAGGGGCTTACTCAAGGTCACTTTGCTAGTTGGTGGTGGCAACAAGACCAGAACCCAGGACACTCGGCTCTCAGCTGTGCACTTTCTGAGCAGGTGGACTAAAGCAGACAACAGTAGAGAAACTTTAAAGTCCAAGAATGTACATATCGTCAAGTAGAAGAACAAACTCCAGGGATTTTCAGCATGGGTCATGAGTTCAAAGCCAAAGTGCTTTCTGCTCAGAGGAAAGCTCTAGCTCCAATCCACCTGTGTGTATTCTGTTGTCCCCTCTTATAGCCAAGACTCAAGCTGCACAGCATGCTTAGTGTGCTCTGAACACTGCTTCATCTCTTGTGCTTTTCCTAGTGTTGTCTCTGCCTACAGTCTCTCCCTGCTTCCCACATGTGGCAAAACCCTAATCTGTCCTTGGAGAGAGCCAACTCAGATGTCATTCCTCTACAAAGATTTATCTGATTTCACTACTGAATCCTCACCACTGTGCCAACCACAAATGATCATACTGCACTCTTAATTCCATTTCATTGATATATTACTTATAGTGTTACTTTATTGATATATTACTTATTACACTTTCTACTTCGTGTTCCATCTATGCTTTACCTCTTGTATTATATTATAAGCTCCTAAGTGCAATGGCCATAGTTCATCTTTTTTGGGTCTTTTTCTAGTTCCTTTTTTTTGATGTATAATTAAAATACAGTGTCATTGTATGACTCTAGGTACACTATATAATGATTCAAAACTTCCACAGTTTTCTCAGTGCTCATGAAGCAAAGTGTACTCTTAATTCCCTTTAACTAAATCACCCATCATCCTACCCACCTCTAGGTTGTCAACCACCAGTCTGTTCCCTGTATTTAAGAGTCTGGGGTATTTTTTGTTCTTGTTTCTCTTTTTGTTGTTGTTGCTTTATTTTTTGTTTTATTTTTAAATTCCACATAAGAGTGGAATCATACGGTATATATCTTTATCTGACTGACTTATTTACCTTAGTAAATAAGTAAATAAGACTCTAAGCCCATCAATGTTTTTTTAAATTTTCTTAGAGAATTATTGATTTTACTGAGGTTTTCAAACAACCAGCTTTAATTTCATTGATTTTCTATATTGCTTGTCCATTATATATTTATTTTAGCTTTTTTTTTTAAATAGTTTATTGTCAAGTTGGTTTCCATAAAACACCCAGTGCTCTTTCCCACAAGTGCCCTCCTCCATGCCCATCACCCTCCTTCCCCTCTCCCTCATACCGATTTGTCCTCAGTTTGTTCTCAACATTCAAGAGTCTCTCATCAATGTTTTTATAAAAGGTAATATTCCATCATTTTTATGGCTGAGTAATATATATATATAATGCATAGAGATGGATGGATGGTTAGATAGATAGATGATAGATAATATCACCTCTTCTTTATCCATTGATCTATTGATGGACACTTGGGTTACTTTCATATCCTGGCCTTTGTAAATAAAGCTGCAATAAACATAGGGGTGCATATATCTTTTTGGATGTATGTAACAAAAGGATTTTGCATTGAAAAGGAAACCATCAGCAAAATAAAAAAGTAATCTACTGAATAAGAGAAGATATTTGCAAATTATATACCCAATAAGGGGTTAATATCCAAACTGCATTAAGAATTTAGACAAATCAACACCAAAAAACAACAATACAAAACAAATAACCCAACTAAAACATGGAAGAGGATCTGAATAGACACTTATCTAAAGAAGACATACAGATGGCCAACTGACACATGAAAAGATGCTGAGTATCACTAATCTAGGGAAATGTAAATGAATAATACAGTGAAATATCACTTTACACCTGACAGAATGGCTAAAATAAAAAAGACAAGATAAACAAGTGTTGGCAAGGATATGGAGAAAAAGAAACCCTCATGCATTGATGGAATATAATTGATGCAGCCACTATGGAGAGCTGAGGAGGTTCTTTAAAAAAATAAGAATAGAACTAATATATTATATATTAATTCTGTTACTGAATTTTTAAAGTAATCTCTACACCCAACGTGGGGCTTGAACTCACCACCTTGAGATCAAGAGTTTGTATGCTCTACTGACTGAGCCAGCCAGGCACCCTCCCACTACTGGCTATTAACCAAAGAAAACAAAACCATTTTTTCTAGGGTTTTTTTTTTCCTGATACATTATCTTATTTTATTCAAATACCAGTCTGATCACACATTGTTCAAGAAGACTCAAATAATAAACTAAATATAAACAGATAATAAATATTGCTCTTTAACATTATAGCCAATGATGTCATGCTTCTCTATGATTTGCCAACATAAAACCACATTCACACCTCAGTGGTCACCAAACCATTTAGCAGAGATTCCTTAACTGTGAGCCATTTGAAGCTACCAGCTTGAGCACTTTAGACTATTTTTTTCAAGCTCTGAATAGCTGGAGGGATCTTAGCAGGGATTGGAGGAATGAGCTCAACCTTGACATAGTGCCAAAATATGGCCAATCAAGGCTTTAAGTAAGTCACAGCAGCATTCACCTGCCAGGGCCTTCTCTGCAAGTTTCTGGACAAACTGAGCCATGGATCTAGGATGGAGATTCTCTATTTTCTTTTAATAATAATTTTTTAAAATTTTTCTAATTTTTTTATTTATTTCTGAGAGAGAAAGAGAGAGAGAGAGAGAGGGAGCGCGAGTGAGCATGAGCAGGGTAGGGTCAGAGACAGAAAGAGACACAGAATCTGAAACAGGATCCAGGCTCTGAGCTATCTCTCAGCACAGAGTCTGATACAGGGATCGAACCCACAAACTGTGAGATCATGACCTGAGCTGAAGTTGGACGCTTAACCGACTGAGCCACCCAGTCGTCCCTCTTTTAATAGTTTTTAAGGCCAGTAAGCAGCTACAGACACAACCGAAAAGTAAACACACACACAAAAAAGGGAGAAAGACCAAACCATATCCTTCACTCCACAATAAATTACAGTGTTCCTCCATCAACATCCCATGGAAAGCCTAGTTTTCTATGTGCTCAAAAGTACTCTCCATTATAATGCAGAGGGACCAGACTACATTCAAGTGTGATGATATAAAACCAAATATGTACTGGCACTGCTGAGTTCAAAGTCTACAGTTTTGGTCTTAACTAAGACGGGTTAGGGACTAGGCTGTGCTGGATCCCATAGCTGAAGTAGATAACAAACCCAATCAGCATCCAGACACTATATCGGGCCCAGGTGTCAATGGTCATCTGCATCATAAGGCAAATATTCATGAAGATGCTCAGTAGTGGGAGAAGAGGCAGAGCAGGGACCTTAAAGGGAAGGGGACTGGAGCTCTGTGGCTGTCTCCAGATGACCCCAGTGAGCCCAGTGATGAGCACCAGGAGCAGCACAGCCACTGAAACCCACACTGGGTCTCCAGAAAGCAGAACTGGCCATTGGGTCACCACCAAGCAAAGAAGAATGATCAGCATAACAAGGAGTGAGGAGCAAACATAGACAACCCGGCCAGAGAGTGGAGTAGGGGTGGAGCTGCCTGGAAAAATTAGTTGCTGTAGAGTCAGCTTCTGTGCTACAAGTCCATTCTCCTCCTGCACCACTGCTTCATTTCCCCCTTTCTTCTCAGGCTGATACCTTATGATGAGAACACAGATAGCTACCAGGGAGTGAGATATCAGAGACCCAATTGACCTGAGGTCCACAAGATCAGTGAGTCTAAAGAAGAATGCCATGATGGCTGCAATAATGCTTGAGATCACAGTGGCCATTATGTGGATGTTTGTGGTATAAAGGATTTTGGTAAGGACAGGGAAAAGGAGGCCATCCCATGCCATGATGTATATCACCTGAACTATGGGGTAAAAATAGCCCAAAAGGCTTGCAGAAACACTACAGAAAAATCCACAAGCTACAACATAGTAGGCAGGGGCCCAAGCAATATGAAGAAATGCTTCAGACAAGGTGCTACCAGGTTGGAGCTGGTAGTACGGCACCATCAGTGTAAGTGCCATTGACACACCAAAATGCACAAAACAACTGATGAACAGTGAAATCACTATGGCTATGGGTATGGAATGCTGAGGATTCTTGACTTTTTTTACTTTGGTAACAATACATTCAAAACCAATAAATGCATAGAAACAGGTAGCTGCTCCACGAAGAATCCCTTCAAAGCCAAAAGGTACAAATCCTCCAGAGCCCAGAGGGCCCAACTTAAAAGTGTCATTAAGTCCAACCTTTATGTAGTCCTCTTCTGTGAGCTTCCAGTTGTGCAGGTCGCCCTTAATGAAGCCAGAGATGATGACAAAACCGAGAACCAAAATTTTCACTGATGTGAACACTTTAGTAACCTGGAAAGTCCAACTAATTCTCAGAGTCCATAAATCGAGGAGCAACAACACGAGGCCCACAACAAAAAAGTCTAGATATTCTGTAAAGACACGAGAAATAAGCGCTGAGATGCTCTCATGCAGGGTCTGAGAAATCTTGTTCCCACGCAGGTTGTCAAAAGCTAAAATCCATGCATGGGCCACAATGGCTTTATTAGCAACAAGGGAGAGGATGAGGTTCCACCCAGTGATGAAAGCCCAGAGTTCACCTATAATGACAAAGCTATAGAGATATGCAGAGCCAGAATGGGGAACCCGGGCACTAATCTCTGCATAGCACAGCCCAGCCAACACAGTAGATAGGCCAGCCACCAAAATGCAGATCACAATGGATGGTCCTGCTTGATTTCTGGCCACCTCACCAGCCAGGACATATACACCTATACCTACTGTGCGGCCTACACCCTGGGCCACTAAATCCAGAGTGCTCAGTCTTCTGAGTTGGTCATCTTCAGTCACAGGTTGCCACAGCTTACGCTTGCGTACAAGTTTTTGACCAAATCGGCGAAGTACCTGATGTAGCATCTAGCTGGAATTGAAGAGCATTCCAGGATCGGAGAGATGTAGCAAGTGTGGGAGCTTAGATTCTCAAATCAGGTTAGGTGAATCTGAGTTAAGCCAAATTGTGCTGGAGCAGCCGAGTTCCTTTGCTCAGATTGAAATCTGCTGCTTCCTATTTCATCCAGTATGTATTATCACTCCATAATGCCTAGGTAAATAATAAATATTTACTGAACAATGGGGTACAACCAACCAACCAACCAAAGAAGTCTCATGTTATCTTTTGCAGCACAAATATCAGAAAAGCTGACATGAAAGACAATATAGACAAATCAACCCTGCTTACCTCCACACCAGAAAAGTGTAAAATACCTCACAACATTCTTTTTCACACACCACATGACATAATCCCATTTGGGTTCATCTAGCTCATGTAGGTTACTATACTAATAACTTGTAAGACACAACACAGCATGAATGTATTGTACAATAATTCACACACACTCAAGGATGCTTGCACAGTACTTGAGCAGGAATAATAACACAATAATTCATGTAATAGAGGGACTTATTTCAATTAAAGAACATTTTTAAAGATCATCTGAGTTTAAAATACAAATTGGTATTGGTTCCCTGGTCTTAAAACCATTACCCCCCAAATCACTAGCAAAGTCAAAAGTTACTTTGGCCCCCTTTCTCCTCATTCTGCATCATCCATTTAGCTGTACTGATGGCAAAGAATGTACAGTCTAACCCTTCCTAGGCTCACAGGGGGTGCTGTGAGAAGAGAGGAAGAGACAGAAAGAGGCAGAGCCTTCAATAACTCCCTGCAAGAACTAGAGAAACCAGGCTGTCTGATAAGGAAATACTGGGGAAATAGGTGCAGCAGCCAACCAAAGGTCCATTACTAAGAAGGGAGAAGAGCCAGAAAGGTGGTTTTATAAATGCTGACATAAAATAAACCTCACCCAAAGCAAGTAGGCAAAAATTCACTACTATTTTTATGTCTGCAGTTATGAGAGTGTGATAGGTAAGGAGAAAACAAACATGTCACCTAGTTCCCTAGCTCACAATCAAAATAATTCCTTCTGTCTCCTCTCTCTCTCTGAGTCCCAGGAGATAAAGTGAGCTCACTTCTTCAGACAGTTTAGTCACCAGCCACACTGAGCTCTATAAACACCTTGCTCCATCTGTGATGTAGCTGAAGCTGCCTGAGGAACCTGCGCTGCTCTGTGAGCTTGTATTAAAACACTCACTTGTAGGGGCTCCTGGGTGGCTCAGTCAGTTAAGCGTCCGACTTTGGCTCAGGTCATGATCTCGCGGTTCATGGCTTTGAGCCCCACAATGGATTCTGTGTCGGCGACTCTGAGCCTGGAGCCTGTTTCGGATTCTGTGTCTCCCTCTCTTTCTGCTCCTGTCCTGCTCATGTTCTGTCTCTCTGTCTCAAAAATAAACAAACTATAATTTAAAAAAAACTCACTTGTAACTAATTTTTCACAAGTAATTATTTTTAACTTATTCAAGCCATGGTCTCAATATGCCAACTATGTTTTCTTACTGAAGGAAGTGGCATGAGGTTCTTCATCCTCCTCCTCACTGCTGTTATTCATATGGCTCTTCCTTAAGGGGGACAAAGCTTTGGATGAATAATTCACAAGAATGACCCAGAAATGAGTGGTGGAGAACAAGGAAAACAAACTCATGCAGATCCCACTTTCCACCCTACTCAGTCATAGGTTTTGAGAGAATTTTAGGAAATGTTGGAGATTTTAAATACAGAAAGATCAAGTCAAAATTGAAAAGTCTTTTCCACAGATTATCAAAAGTAACCCTGGGAGTATGGGTCAGACCTTCTGTCTACAAACCCATCTAGACTCCTTGTTTGCCACCCACCAGTTCCAATGTTATGATTTACCAACAAGCACATGAGATAGAGAAGGAGGGTCAATTCTTAACTCATGGAACTCTCTGCACTATAAATGTGACTGACATATCTCCTATCCACCCCCAGGCTTCAAATCCTTCAGTGGTTCCCATTGCCTTTCCTGCATAGTTCTTCCTTCATCAACTGACTTGTGCTGATTCCTCCAGCCTCATACCCTGCCCAGTTCCTGCTCCAGCTGCAAAATTCTACACCCACCCTATTCCCTTCCCCTCATGCTCTCTTCTCCCTTCACTTAGCTAACCCCTACTTCTCTTTCAGTTCCCAGCTCAAAAGTTGTTTCTCAGTAAGCTTCCCCTGACTCTTATGCTGCCCTTCCTGTGTGCTTTTTAAAATTTTTTTTGTTTATTTATTTTTGAGAGAGAGAGAGAGATCACAGGGAAGGAGCAGAGAGAGAGAGGGAGAAACAGAATCTGAAGCAGGCTCCACGCTCTGAGCTCTCAGCACAGAGCCCAACATGGGGCTCAAACCCACAAACCAAGAGATCATGACCTGAGCCGAAGTCGGATGCTTAACTGACTGAGCCACCCAGCGGTCCCATTACTATGTGCTTTAATAGCACCTGCACTTCCCCCCATGTGCCAATTATTCTAATGTATCAAAATGCCAGGTCAGCTGACTGTCTCCTCCATCAGACTGTGAGGTAGGTGCTTAATAAGTATATGTTGGACAAAGGTACAAGCTGAGAAGAGAAACCTGAAAAAGTACATAATCCAGAATTCCTATCTACTTGAGTCTAGGGTATGTACTTTGTAGCCAAGCAACCTTTATAAACCTGGCTCAGGTAAAGATCCAAGTGGTATTACCTTCCTTGCAGAAGGCAAGCAAAATAAAAAGTGTGAAGGAAAAGTCACCTGATGAAATCTTGATTGCATATCATTCATAGCAGGTATGACTCATACAGGGAGATAAAGAATTGTTCCCCTTTGAGGATACATGTTTAAAACTATCAGGCTGCCTGAGGTTATAAGGCAACCAAACACCCATGCCCAGCGACAGAATCCTTACTTTTTTGAAGGCATCATGCTCAGACCCTGTAATCTAGGTGGGATGTCCTAGTGTAGGGGTTCTCGCTTTGGGGGACAGAGGGAGACATAATGAAGACACCTGGTGATATTTTCAAATGCCATATCCTCATCCTCTGGACATTCTTGTTCACCAGCACTATACTTCCTACGACTACTCTAAAACACTGAAACTGAGAAAAATTGTCCTCAAGTTCAAAGGGAAGAGATTGTAAAAGTGTCCTTTACAGGAAGGCAACATGGTTTAGTAGTTAGGACTAAGGCTCTGCAGGTAGACTGTTCAGGTTCAAATCACAACTTAATTTCATTGCTGGATGACTCTGGACAAATCAGTTAACCTCTTGAGGCTTTATTTTCCACAACACTCAAATCGGAGTAAAAATAATACTTCATAGGGTAATTTTGAGGAGGAAGTGAAAAGATGCCTATAACTACTTACCTTAGTACCTAGCAAACAATATGTACCTAATATAATCTACCTAATATTTAACATTAAAATGTGATCAAAAGTTCCCAAATTTTGATAATCAATTACTTTTTTAGAATGTTTTATTCATTTTTGAGAAAGAGAGAGAGCAAGAGAGCAGGGGAGGGTCAGAGAGAGAGGGAGACACAGAATCTGAAGCAGGCTCCAGGCTCTGAGCTGTCAGCACAGAGCCCGATGCGGGGCTTGAGCCCACGAACCGTGAGATCATGACTTGAGCCAAAGTCGGACGCTTAACCAACTGAGCCACCCAGGCGCCCCAATCAATTACTCTTTATAAATATGCAGACTTAAAATCATCCACTAAAATTCGAACCTCTTTGCTAGTCCTCCTGAGACAATGAAAACAGTTTTATTCCATATAATTTGCCTTAAACTCCAAGGACTCTAATTATACACCCTCATAGATACTGATGCTAAACACTTTGGGGTCCTAAACTGACTGAGTTAGACCAGGCATTGAAAAATACAATGGTCAATCATTATCATCATCATCGCCTGCGGGTGCCTTAGTTCTTTCTGGAAGAGGCAGTGCTGGGTAGTACAGTGGTAAAAGCAATGAGCATAATGTCAGAATATTTGGATATGAGTCCTGGTTCTTCCATTTATATAAACCAGGGTAATTTGCTTAATCTCTCTAAGCCTCAGCTTCCTCATCCACAAGGAAATTTAATTCACTCCCTTTGCTGGATCAATATGAGAACTTCATGAGAAGATACAAGCTATCAGGCACTGCTGGTGGGAGTGTAACTGCGGCATCATCCTACAGTCATAGTGGATGTATGGAAATATTTATTATTTCTCTTTCTCTCTCTTCCCACTCATTGGTCCCTAGCCACTGGCCTCCTATCCATTCTGGTCTCCTAACATACAAGGTAAGACCCTACCTCAGGGCCCTTGTACTTGCTGTCCCCTATAGCTGCACCACTTCTAGCCTAGATATCTACATGGTTGCTCCCTTAACTGCATTTGGTGAAATAACACAACTGTAGTACAGCCTTCCTTAATCACCGCATATAAAACTGTAATCTTCTCCTAACCGCACACAACAGCCCTTATCCCCATGCCATTCTTTTATTTTTTCATATCTTTTACCACTGCTTAAGGTACTTACTTATGATTTATATTACTCCAGAAAAGTGTAAACTCTATGAAAGAATAACATATTTTATTAATTTGTTCCTGGCTATATTCCCCACACATATAATTTGTCTGACAAATAGTTGGCACTGTGTAGTTGCTGAATGGATGAATGTATCTAAATACACATATAGATCAGGGATTGTAAGAGCATTTGTTAAATAAACTAAAGCAAGGGCCTCCAATGAGGAGGGAAAATGAGAACAGAGATCAGAATGAAAGGGGAAAATAAACTGGATTGCAAAGGGTCTGACAGGAAGCAATAGTACTAACAGTCCTTGACTGAGGGAGGGGTTGACTCTACTCTGTGCACTTCAGGTTCAACAAAGGATTTGCATGAAGTGATGTGAGAGGACATGGTTCAGAGACTGATAAATGGCAGGCACTCAACAGATTTAAAATGAAGGGGAACTGGAATCCTGTAACCATCAGGACATGGAGAATACAGAAAAGAAATACTTGCTAGAAAGAGAGTAGATAACAAGGGAAGATGGGGCATCTCTCCTACCATTTCTGTCTGAACCATTTCTCGTTCCTCAATTCCTCTTTCTTCTTCAGCTCCTTCACTTGTCTCTGGAGTCTCCTCACTGGTCAATAAGGATGCTTGTACCACATTTCTCTCTCTGGGAAACCATCCCCAGCCACCTACCTCCTAGCAAAGAAACAACAGTGGTTCCTCACATTTGTTGAATCACAGACCCCTCTGAGGTTGATCACCTCAAAATAATGCCATCACTCTCCTGAAGTCCATCCATTGACCCTGAGCAGGAATCCCAGAAGAGGACTATCTGAATGGCAGAGATAGAGAGGGGAAATGCTTTTAATAATTTCTGTTTCCCTCAACTGTGTTGTGCAGGGTGGTCCTTATGCTCTTCCCACTTTTACTGCAGACAAGGGACAGTGGGATGCAGACAAAGTATGTAGATACCAGAGAAGCAACCAAAGAACAAAACATTTGGAAATTAAATAATCACATTTTATGACTCTAACAGAAGACTGAAGAAAAAACAAACAAAGAACCAAGTGCATAGAAGAGAAAGCAAAGCCATGATTGGAAATCCTGAGAGAATCTACCACAAATCCAGTTCATAACAACACTGAGAGACACCATCCTTAAACACCATGTTTAGAAATTACCTTTCTCTGTGCAATAACCTGAGATTATTCCAGTAGTTTATATTCAGTCCAGATTCTCTGACTCAGCTGTCAGAGCGCCACCCTAATTCTCCCCGTACCCATCCCTCCACCTGCCCATCATCTCCTTCTGAACTCAGTTCTTTACATCCTGACTTACCCTTCCTGGGATGTGCCTTTGGCCTGAGTAAGTTACCTTCCCTTCCAGGGATACTCTCCTCACTCCTTCTGTCCAATCTTGACCCTCTAGCTCTTCTCAACCCTTATTCTACCTCCTCCTATATCTAGGAAGCCTTTCCTAAGCTTTCCTGTCTGGTCTCTTTTTCAACCTTCTTTCTCTTCCTACAAGCCCTTAGTGCCCATCCTGATGGTCAGCTGAAACTAATTCTCCCTTTTTGTCTGCTGGTGCCCTGGGTGTGTCACTTAAATTCCTTTGTAGTCTAACAGCTTCCAGAGGTCAGGATCAGGATCCTCCTCCTTCTGAATTCCACACTTCCACCTCCAACCTCACTATGCAAGACAAGGATCTGCTCATAATTGTACCAAGCAACCATAAGAGGCATTTAGGACAAGGAAAATGAATATGTAGATGTATTGATTGACTAGTATATCTTGAGATTCTCAAGTGTGTTTTTTTTCGTTTTTGTAAAGAGAGAAAGATTCCAAGGTGTAAACGGGAGAGTATAACATGCACTACCATCCATTCCAAGAGAATTTCCTGAGGGAATTTCCCAGTGCGGGTCCTGAGTCTCTGAATCTCAGTTTAATTAGCAAACAGTCTCTCCCAAAGGAGGTACTTGCTCAGGGGAGGTGCTTAAAGAAATGCAGAGAGAGGCCAGGGAACATGGAGTCAGCTTGTATGAATTCCATAATACCCCAGGCACCTCCTTCCTACCCTCCTCCCTGAGTTTCTGTCAGTCTGAGCTCCTTCTGGACTCCAAAACAAATGTTCCCTCCAAAGTTGCCAAGAATTCCTATCAAGTCCAATATTCCACCTACTAAATTGCAGGCCATCTTGTTTTCCCAGCCAGCCCCACACACTCTCCTTCAACCTGGAGGTCATATGTTCACTCCTCTATTTCTAAGATGGGTACTGCCTCACTCTGGGTCTTTTTTTTTTTTTTTCTTCAAAAACATTTTTCCAAGGCAGTAAGTGCCCCTGGTTCCTGTGGTTGGGTGTTAACACTTGTGCCAATCAGGAAGTGGGCCCTGTGGTTACTCCTGAATAGCCTCAAAGATAGTTTGGATACCAGTTTCCTTGTTAGAAGTTTGATAATGACTTGAGAAGAAGGCTAATAAGGTTGTTAAATAATTATTTTCAAGTTCTCAAAGTTTCAGAAAAGTGGATTTAAATGCAGTATCTCCAAAGATTATTTCAATCTTTTGTATCCAAGCACAGTTCCTTCAATGATTCTCTCAGTGTCAATATTTCCAGACAATGAAAACTCTAGATCCAATCAAATCAGTGGCTCCCAAACAAACAAGTATAAAGTTTTTGGGCAGCTGAGCTTCCCCAGAGTTTCTAACTTAGCATCCCTGCAATCTGGGTAGGGGGCAGTAAGGAATTCAAGAGTAGAGTTTGTGGTGAGAGTTTAAATAATAGTAAGTATGGTGTATGGGTACACCCACTCTCCCAAAGTGGAAACAAGTCAAAATCCATACAAAATTGCAGCAGAATCTCCTATCCAAGAGTAGAAGAATTAGTTAACAAAACCAAATGAAAAAATGGATATTCCTATTAACTATTTCTGTTTGTACTTTCTCTAGATGTCTGGGTCAGATCATGGTCATTCATTTATTTATTCAATAAATATACTGCCCCCCTCCATTTATTCAGCAATGCAGATAAAGCAGAGGAAAACACCAACATCCCTCCACTCAAGCTGCTTACACCCTGCAGCAGGAAGCAAATAGTAAATAAGTAATAAGAATATAGAGTCTGTAAGATTTGCCACTAATGCTACAGAGAGAAGGAAAGCAAGAAAAGGTTAGGATGTGCTCAGAGTGGGTGTTGTGATTTTAAAATGGGTGGTCCAAGACAGCCTCACCGTTACACTGTTGTGAAACCCTCATCATCATCCATCTCCAGAATTATTCATCTTCCTCATCTGAGACTGTTCCTATCAAACAGTAAATTTCCCATTCTTCTTTCCCCATAGCCTCTGGCAACTAGCAATCTTTCTGAAGTCTCTGAGTTTGACTTCTGTAGGTACCTTCACATAAGTGGAATCAGACAATATTTTCCTTTTGTGACCATCTTATTTCATTTAGCATAATAACTTCAAGATTCATCCATGTTGTAATATATGTCAGAATGCCCTTCCTCTGTAAGGCTGAATAACATTCCTTTATGTATATAGACCACACCTTGTTTATGCATCCATCTGCTGTTAGGCATATGGGTTATTTCACCTTTTGGCAGTTTTGAGTAATGCTATTATGAACATGGATTTGCAAATATATTTTTGAGTCCATGCTTTCAATTCTTTGGGCTATATCCCCAGAAGTGGGATTGATGGATCATATGGTAATTGTGTAGGTAGTTTTTTGAAAATAATCATACGGAATGTGAAATGATTATGCCAAATGGTATACATTTTACATTCCTACCAGCAATACAAAACTGTCCCACTTTTTCTACATCCTCACCAACACTCAATATCCTATGATTTTTTTTAAGCTAGCAGTCATCCTAATGGGTATGAAGTGATACTAAGAGGTTACTTTAAGGAATAACAAGGAGGCCTGTGAGACCAGGACAGAGTGAATGAGGGTGTAGCAGTAGGGGATAAGGTCCCAGAGAAAGCAGGAAGCCTGAAGCCTGATCCTTCGGGTAGAGTGTAAGAGTCCTGTGAGGACTTTGGCTGTTTGACTCTGGATGAGATGGAAATCCTAGAAAAAGTGATAGTTTTCACAGGTTTCCTACTGATTTTCCTGTCCTGTGAACTAAGTACTATGTTCTCAGACTAAGGAAAGGCCTCTTCAAGAGTTTGAAAACAGTGCATGGAGACTAGTTTTGCAGAGTTCTCAATAGATGTCTGGACCTTCTAACAACACAATGAGGGCTGAACAAGCTGTGTTCTTGCCTCTGCCTCTCTCTGCATGCCAAAGCAGAGATATCATACAGCTACCCATGACAGAGCAACACGACAACCTGCTTTCACTGAAGCAGTTCACTTTCTAGAGTATCTCTAGGCAGGAGTCCATCACTTAAATATCAAACAAAAGTCATTTTTGTATCATTCACTTTTTTGGTTTATTCCCACCATTATTGTGGATAATCAAGAGCTGAAATGCAGATAAAGGGTGCTTTTTTATAGATCTAGGTGAAATTAAGGACTGCAAATACAGTGGTAAGTAGACTCTCAGAAAGGAGGAAGGAAACATGTGCATCAGGCACTCACAAGCCTTGCAAAATTAAATAGAGGAATCCAGTCCCAAGCCTCAGATGCCTCAGGAAGGACTGTTACAAATGTCTGTGATGCTCAGAGCTGGAGAGAGCCCCAAAGGAAAGCATGGAACCACATTTCTTAGAGGCAAAGAGTGCCTGTCATAACTTCACTTCCCTTTGGTGACAGGAATGAAACTTCTACATCTAAATGAGAAGTCCGAGGAGTTATACAGATCCTCAGCAACAAATAAGCTGGAGAGAATGACCAAAATCCATTGTTTATAAATGTTAGAAATATACCCTTGGATGTGTGGGAAGCGCAGGAGATGTAGGATAGAGGAGGAGAAAATTATGGGGTTATCCCTGCTGGGAAAGGAAGAGGGACAGAAATTGATATTCACTATCACATTCTTAGGATTCAAATGAGGGTTAGGGAAGGGAAGTATAGTAAAACCTGGAAACCTAAATAACAAATTTTTCTCAGCAAGGAAACCGGCAATGTACTCCTAGATTCTCTGCGCTGTGTTACTCTCAAGCTGAGGATCACCTTATTCATCCTCCACTCTCAACATAGTACCATCATCACACACCCGCAGTGTAGAGACTCCACAGCTTGCCTTACATCAAGTCTCATCTCATTTCCCTCTCTCTGGGATCATTACAGAGGTCCCAGGTTACCTTTAACCCTTCAAACATGTATGATAAAAATGGGACTAAGATATAGAAAAAGGCTGCTCTTCCTTCTTTCCTCAAGTAGAAAAATAATAGACCTAACTAGCAGTGAAAGCTTTGGGTCATTCATTCATTCATTCATTTGTTCATTCAATAAATATTAAGCACCTTCTAAATGCCAGTACTAGTGCTTGATACTACAAACACAATGTGGAGAAAAAAGACATGTTCCTTTCCTATATGGCACTCATTGTCTTTCACATGTTCTTATATAATATTCCTGTCCTGAAAGTGTAACCTGAATCTGATGAGAAAAATGATCAATCTACAAATAACTTTCTACAGAAAGTTCACTTTCTATGAAAGAACTCACCTGTGCTGTTGAAAACTGTCTATATCAGGAATGACAGGCTGAGGGACTGTTGCAGATTAAAGAAGAATAAAGAGACATGACAATGAAATGCAAATGCAAAACCCTGGATTGCACTTGAATCAAAGAGAAACATTCTACCTAAAATATTCACAATTATGGGGCGCCTGGGTGGCTTAGTCGGTTAAGCGTCCGACTTTCGCTCGGGTCATGATCTCGCGGTTCGTGGGTTCGAGCCCCGCGTCGGGCTCTGTGCTGACTGCCAGCTCAGAGCCTGGAGCCTGTTTCAGAGTCTGTCACTCCCTCTCTCTGACCCTCCCCTGCTCACGCTGTCTCTCTCTCCTAGAAATAAATAAAACATTAAAAAAAAAATTTAAAATATTCACAATTAGTAAACTTTGAATCAGGATATTTTACACACAAACACACACACACACACACACACACACCATTAGAAGGCAAACAGATGTGTCAAAGTGTTAAGAGTTGCTCAATCTTGGTAAAAGATAAATGGGTGTTAATTTTACTATTCTTGCAACATTCTGTAGGTTTGATGTTTTGCAAACTAAAAAAGTAGAAGGAATTAAAGAATGTCTGAGTAGTAAATGGTAAAAGGATTTTCCTTTTTTGAATGTCCTTTACAAACAAGCTTGTCATCACTTTTACTTGGTGCCAATTCCCACCCAGAATGTTCTAGCCTCAAATCAGGACCTTTAGATCAAAATAGTGGGGGGAAAGATAGAACTTTCTTGTCTTTGATTTACAACCAAAATTGTCAGATAGAAAAATGCCCAGAAAGAAATCTCAATCTTAACTCATGTTAGTATGGTTGTAAAAATCCCATACTCTTATGGACACTTTGTGGGATTAACACAAACTAATAAACCAAAGCCCTAGGCTTGAACTCTGGAGGCATTGGGAAACATGTGCAGAGGCCTAAAGCAGAGAAAAATGGTATCTGTCAAATAGGAACATAAAGTATATGTGCAAGATTTAGAGATATATGGAGAGAGGGTCAAAAGAGAACCAGATTTGTTGAGATGCATATAATGTACACACTTACCCTAATAACAGCCCAATGGCATATGTATTATTATTCCATACATATGGAATGTATGGAATAATACATGGAATCTCAGTCATATTCCATATTCCATATTAGACAACTGCCCCAAGCTCATATAGCCAGTATTTGAACTTGGAATTTGAACTTGGTCCTTTATAACTTCAAAGGCAGCACCCTATCTCCACAAAGAATCAAGACTCTAGGACATGGCTATTAAAGGAGTGTTTGAGCCAGTTTTTATCTTTGTGCCCAGATTACCCTATGCTGATGTCTTCCCTCTCATCCCACATAAAAACATACTTATGGGCCAGAGTTAGAATTGCTGGGACCATTAAATCTGAAAGCTCCATCTAAACCATGTCCTGCTGAAATCCAAACCTAATCTAGGGCCAAAATGTCTCCAGACTATTCTTTTAGATGCCAGGAGAGATTCCAAAGTATCCCTTTGGATACTTTTAGATACTATTAGATATTCTAATAGTTCCCAGATATGATTTTTACAGCTAATTGTAATTCCTGCCTGCAACTTCAGCCCATCTCCATTTGTTTAGCTTTTAGTGGAAATAGAAGATAATAGATCTCTAGATGCCAAATATAAGTCCCCCTCCTGAGACTTCTTTCGTCATCCTATTTATTCCTCATTCTATTCTAAATATTTTCTAGTCACTGTCTCATACTTAAGAACAAAAAGAACTATCAGCAGTGCAGTTAGAGAGTGTTAGGGAAAATAATGAAACCTTGATTCTCATTATGTAAAGGAAGATG
This sequence comes from Hyaena hyaena, assembly GCF_003009895.1. Classification (NCBI taxonomy): domain Eukaryota; kingdom Metazoa; phylum Chordata; class Mammalia; order Carnivora; family Hyaenidae; genus Hyaena; species Hyaena hyaena. The sequence continues at coordinate 19,659 of NW_024082571.1, read as the reverse complement.
GGTGTGGGAAGCAGACATTTTCTAAAATGGGACCTCAATGGCAGGAAGATAGTTACAATTTCCCTGCCAACCCAAATAACTATAGGTTTGGGCTTCCCAAATCTCAGCTGTCACCTGTGGTTTCCAGATGCTGCTGAAATCCACCATTAGGAAAAATCTGTCACAAAGGACAGCCCTAACTGGGACAAAGGAGGATAGAAAGCAGGTGCCAGGTTCATGAGGTATGCTTTAACAAAATATCTTTTTAAGATTCCTGGGGCGCCTGGGTGGCTTAGTCGGTTAAGCGTCCGACTTTCGCTCGGGTCGTGATCTCGCGGTTCGTGGGTTCGAGCCCCGCGTCGGGCTCTGTACTGACTGCCAGCTCAGAGCCTGGAGACTGTTTCAAAGCCTGTGTCTCCCTCTCTCTCTGACCCTCCCCTGCTCACGCTGTCTCTCTCTCCTAGAAATAAATAAAAATATTAAAAAAAAAAAAAAGATTCCTAATTCACTTGGCAGTTTGGTGTCCAGTCTAGGCTTCCAATCAAAAGAAGACTGGGAATGGTTGCCAGAGAATGGCAATCTCCTCTTTATCCTTAACCCAGAAAAAACAGTACTAGAAAAATTTCAGCTAGCCAGTCTCTCCAAAATATGATTGACTCCATTCCAGAGCTAAAACAGCAGGGCAATGCTAGTGAAAAGAATTTTAGTTATGTCAGGATGATCATTCTGGCTTCGTTGTTGTTGACAAACAAAGACCTGACCTAATAGAATATATATTGCCCATTTTGTCCCATTTTTGTAAACTTCTCTGAGCTCATGACACTTAGAGCATGTTAGTATTTATTAATCACCAATGGAAAGAATCACAAAGACCAATGGACATCAGGTATCAGTAAGATCTCCTTATCTATTTTTTGATATCCTCATTTTAAAAAAATTATTAATGAATAATTTGAGGAAGGAATAATCAGTATTCTGAACATGCTATAAGCATAGGAAGATCAACAGAAAAGATAAAGAATTACCTCTATATGTTAGTTTCAATAGGAAGACTCAACTCCAAATATGTCCAGAAATAAGGGGAATAACAAACAATTCTCTAAGAACCCTGACTTTATTTAGAGAAATTGTATAAAAATTTAGAATAAATTTAAGAAATTCCAAGTGAACTCATTGGTTTCAGATATTTGGGTATCACCAACCTTACCCTAAACTCAATGCAGCTGACATGAAGTCACTTAGACATTTAGCACCTTGTCCACACTAGACCTCTATCTAATAGATTTTCAAATACTTCATATCCAGGGCCAGCCTTCTGCCATACTCCCTGGTCCCCTCTCTTGGTCCATGAATTTGGTAACTCTGAACATTGAGATCCTCTCAGCTCTCACTCAGATTCACCCAGCAGCCATCAGAAAGTGCTGCCCCTGAAAAAGAATAAAGCCCTAATTCACATTCTTCCTTATCACTACATTAAGCAGATAACTGAAATGTGATTGTTCTCCACCCTCCTGGAAAAAATAACATATTCTTTAAGTTTTAAACACACACACACACACACACACACACACACACAGAGAGAGAGAGAGAGAGAGAGAGAGATCTGCAGTTTCCTACAAATTCCAAACTTCTAAAATTGTATTTCCAAGGTTTTCTTTTCACTGTTCTTGTAGCACTTACTCATACTATTAAACTTTTCTGTGGCTTCTGCTTGAACAGGACAAAGCTTTCCCCACACATGCACATCTTGCTGGCATTAGCATCAGCCCTCACATAGACTGTCCTTCCATGCCTAGAACACACTGTATCCAAACCCTGTTCAACACGATCCTCCTTCCAGAAGCTTTCACACCTATAAATAGGTATACGACTCTCCAGTGTGCTGTGACCCCTGCTCTCCACTCATTAATCTCCAGTGATAAACTCACTTGTCTAGCACTTTGCATTGGGAGAAAACTCAGTTGGGGAAGAGGGCAGGAGTAGTAGGCAGTGAGGTGGAGCTGAGGAGCAGAGCTTCTGCCTGATGATGCTTTCAGCTTACTCCCCCCCCCACCCCGAGCTGATGCCTGAGGGACAAAGAGTTAACTGGCCATAGCCAAGGAAGTACCCTAGGATGTACAGCCCAGTTTGGTGGTGTCATAGACCTGACTCAAGAACTGACAAAGCGGGAGAAGAAGGGGGAAATAGTGGTGGAGAGGGAGGGAGGCAAACCATGAGAGACTCTTGAATGCTGAGAACAAACTGAGGGCTGATGGGGGTGGAGGAGAGGGGAAGGGGGGTGATTGATGGGCATGGAGGAGGGCACTTGTGGGGATGAGCACTGGGTGCTATGCTATATGGAAACCAACTTGACAATAAACTATATTAAAAAATAAAAAAAGAGCTGAGGTCCAAGTCTCCTTCACCACAACAAAGTTAAAGTACAAAGAAGTAACCAAAATCAGCTGATCATAGTTTGCACCAGTGTCATCCCCTGATGTGAGACAACTGAACAGACAACACAGAGTTTATTACTTCCACTATTTTAATTTATTTGGAAACGAAATCACCTAATGCTTTGGCATTAGGCAACATGACACAATTCTCAAACCACAATAACCACATTTAAAGCTAGCCTGCATAAGAGGAGTGGGAATATAATCAAATGATTGATTGGTGTGTAGAATAGAACTTCACTTGCTTTAGGAAGCTAGGAAACTCTCAGTGAAATGCCCTTATAGTGTAAACTCTCAGAGAAAAGAATGTCTTATATTTGCTACCATTTTTCTTGTACTGTCTATAAATAATTACACAGATGAGTTCTGTGTATTTTGGGTTGGGTCTAAAGTGAGAAATTGGATGGTCCCTCAAGCCAAAACCACAGAATGTTTCTAAATGAGAAAGTCTGGGCTCAATTTATTAAAGATCAGATTTCAACTAAGAATAAATAAATACAAACACAAATTCCAAATTAGAAAATTCAAGCATCACACTGATTCTTTGTGCAAAAGAATTCAAGGAAATGCAACATTCCCCACCCCCAAATTATCAACACAATCAACATTACCTCCAAGTCATCACACACTCAGTTACACACAGTGCAAGACAATGATGGCAAAAAGAGAATTCATTTTATGGGAATGTACAATTAAAGGATTTTTGTGAACAACTTACAGCTTTCCAAAATACATAAAAGATATATAAACTGAACCAGGAAGGGTTAAGTCAAAAAGGAACAGTCAATACAAGAGCATGTCAAGATCACAGAAGGCTTCTTACCTGATGGAAGGTAAGAGTAGTAAGGACCTCATTTTCCAGTGGTGGCAAGAAAGTGAGTAACTTGATGAGGTCCCAATAGTTCATTTTTCCTTTTATTTCCCTTACCTCTGCAGTCATGTCAAGTAAGAAGTTGCTGCGTCTGAGGTCAAAGAGGTTGCTGCCTGTTTTCTCTCTATGATTTTGTTGGTTTATCTCACATTTAGCTCTTTGATCCATTTTGAATTTATTTTTGTGTATGGTGTAAAAAATGGTTCAGTTTCATTTTTCTGCATGTCACTGTCTAGTTGTCCCAGCACCATTTGCTAAAGAAACTATCTTTTTTTACATTGAATACTCTTTCCTGCTTTGCCAAGTGTATGTATACATACACATACATACATTCATTTCTGGGTTTTCTATTCTAGTCTATTGATCTATGTGTCTGTTTTTGTGCCAATACCATACTGCCTTGATGATTACAGCTGTATTATACCTTAAAATCTGGAATTGTGATACCTCCAGCTTTGGTTTTCTTTGTCAATATTACTTTAGCTATTTGGGGTTTTTGAGGTTCCATAAAAAATTTAGGATTGTTTGTTCTAGCTCTATATGTCCATTGACTGATGAATGGACAAAGAAGATGTAATACACACACCACACATACACACACACACACACACGCACACACAGAATACTACTTGGCGATGAAACAAATGAAATCTTGCCATTTGCAACAAGGTGAATGAAACCAGAGTGTACTATGCTAAGCTAAATCAGTCAGAGAAAGACAGATATCATAAATTTTAACTCATGTGGAATTTGAGAAACACAAAGGATAAACATAGGGGAAGGGAAGGAAAATTAAGATAAAAACAGAGAGGGAGGCAAACCATAAGAGAATCTTAAATACAGAGAAGAAACTGAGGGTTGTTGGAAGGGAGGTGGCTGGGGAAGGATGGTTAAATAGGTAATGAGCATTAAGGAGGCACTTTTTGCAATGAGCACTGGGTGTCATGTAAGAGATGAACCACTGGTTTCTACTCCTGAAACCAAGATACACTGTATGTCAACTAATTTGAATTTAAATTTTAAAAAGTTAGTATCTTCTGTGACCATGGGTGAGCCTGAGAAGCCTCATGGAAAAAGTTAGAACTACCCCACCTTGGCATTATGTGTAACCATTTCCCAGGAAAACATCAGTTCAAGCTGCATCTTCAGTATGACCATGATGCAAAGCTTAGAGCCTCTTTTAGGCTTTCCTTCCATGCGCACCACCAAAAACACAAAACAAGTTCCAAAACACCTTAAACCAGTAAATCCAGTTTGCTAAACTAAAGAGATCCAGTAAATATTTGTTACAGATATTAATACAAATCTAAATGCAATAATAATAATAATAATAATAATAAATAATTCTGTCTTGGTCTGTGATGAAAAGGAAAAGATAGAGAAACCATTTCAGTAGTGATAAATGTGTAACTTCTTCCCTGGGGAAAGAGAAAGAAAGGTCACATAGCTTTCCTGAAACGTTGGCAAGAAAGATGAAGTAACCGAATTCAGCTCATAATAAATTAAATAAGTATCAAACTTATCTCCTAAAAGTCTTCATAGAACAGTCTCACCAAATGGATCATTTACCAGGCATCCTCCGTCTATAACCTTATTTTCCTCTGTATTCTGTTTGCATGTTACCTGGAAGAAGAGTTTGTATCACTTTCTAAAATAAAAACTCTGTAGGGTAGAAACTACTTCATGGTCTCTAAATAACGCTGCAAACCCTATTTCTACAGGTAAATATTACTATGTGCAACCGAGACTTGAACTAGAAGGCATGACAGTCTCCAAACTGTCTGCTCATTAGACCAAGAAGAAACACAGCCACCTCCTCCAACTCACCTACCTACATTACTACCCCTAGCACTACACCTCTCAAATACTATACCAGTCTGACAGAGGCTGAATTCCAAGTCAGTGAAAACCCATCCCGATGAAAAATAACATGCTCCAGACCAACTGTATGTAGACCAAATACAACCAGCCAGATGTAGACCAAAATCTATGTAGTTGTATAACAAAACATTTTGCTTCCTTCTCATAATACCTATGGATTCCTTGATACATGCAGATATCACACTAGTATCATTGCACCATTATTTAGATAAATAAGCAGATAGCCAGAGCTTCTCTAGAGGCTGTATAGACTCCATATTATCTAGTACCATTCTGGTATGGTTGTGAACAAGGTGGCTTTTCTTAGTCCCTCTGGGATAACTGAAGAGAAGACAAAGTGAAATGCAGTTTCTCTTTCATGACTTTGACACATTTACAGGTGTAGTTTCATTCATAATTCAGTTTTGGAAATTCTTAACGTTTCTATCACTCTAAAACATGAGATGACCTTGACAAATCAGAAAATCCTGAGTTGCTTCTTCTGGGGTCTTCAGAAACTAGAAGGGGTGCTAGGAAGAATCAGAATTATAATTTCCCAAGAAGAAACAGAAAGAGAGCTGGGAAAAATCATGAAGGGAGTGAAATTAAGGGATTAGAAAATGATGTGATACACTGATGTTAACAGTGAAAAACAGTTTCTCCTCTACTTTTCCCTATGATTCTCTACTCCCTTTTCTCAAACACGAATCCTGTCAATACAAAACACCTAATAAAAGTACCCAGGTGAAAGCAGTAGAAGGAAATCTAAATGCCTCTCTACCTTATTTTCTGAATTACAACTGTAACATTGGATTGCCTTTGTCTACAATGAACACTAATCCACATTCATTTTTTTTCAAGGAGCCTTGCTAAACAGCTTTTGATTCCCACCCCCCAACAAAGCCTTCCTTTCCTCATAAGCAGAGAATCTAGAAACCCACCCTGTGGTCCCAACTATAACTACACTCCATCTCCACTTTTGGAATAACATTTGTGAGTGGTCAGAGTCCATGGCTCCCTCTTCTTTGTACCTCCTTTCAATATGCACCCTCAGTAATACACTGTATACAAGTTGGCTTGGGAAAGGACGACTATCTCTGGTTATCTTCCTTCATTTCTTCAATTGATATTGAAAAGCAGAAGTCCTTCTGCTCTCCGTGTAAGGATTCAGCTATTTCTCTGTGTCTCTCACATAGAGATTGTGCTTGGTTCCTCTAACAGCCCTAGGCTGCTGCTCCACATTGTCACCATCTCTCTTGGAAAGTTAATCATTTTGGTTTGTTGTAGAGAAGACACCAGATCATTGGAATCACATGAAAGTTGCATCATGTCCTGATGCCTTAGAGTTGCCTTTAAGTCCTGACTTGTTATCTAAATATAGATTTACATTACTTCTCCACCAAGATCCATCTATCTCACCCCAGCTCAGTAAATATAAATTACAACAAAGTGCCTCCACCACCACTTTTCAGGGACACGGTTTATCTTTCTTCTCTAGTTTTTTCCCCTGATTTCCAGTCTGATTTGTGATTTCAGTGATAATGAGAGAAAAAAGGGATGGGGATAAATCAAAAGAATAAAAAATAATATTTTCAATTCAGAAGACACTTGGTGAAGGAAATTGTCCTTTCCTCATGATTTTGCTTAAACTAAGGTTAAAGATAATTTGCCTTGGAAGCACATAACATGCATCAGTTAATAATGGAGAGAAGATGCTCAAGAACAGCTAAAGGGCAAGAGAAGGAGAACCTAGAAATAAACATTTGCCACGCATAATCAGTAAAATTGGTGTCACTCATGGAGAATTGTTGTCTGGGCTTCTAGTGTTAGGGTGCAGCCCACTGTATACATGGTGATTGGAGGGATATTGAGCACCTTCATTTTATCTATCAATAAATATGCCTATCATATACATAAAATTGGTAATTCAAAGAGAAAGAACAGTGCCATCAAATTTCAATGTTTATTCAACACTGACTCATTTATAATATACTTGGGACTTTATAAATGCCTTCATAAAGTGTTTTAAAGATCACTAGGCAGCCACACCCTAGGGGAACCTAGTAATCTTTCCTCCTACAGCCTGACCTGGCCTATAATCAATGCCTATCACAATTTTTAAAAATTATATAAGAAAGCCAGGGAGATATCTCCAGCAGCTGTAAAAATAGATATCTATCTCCTTAAGCTTGGAGGAAGAAGACCCTCAAATCAACATGGTGATGGGGAACCACATTATCACACTGGACCTGCTCTTCTGCAAAGTCCACACCAATGCTCTTCTTAAGAAGATATGATACAGTTACTTTCAGAATCTCAGTTGAGAAAGTATGAAGAAACATGAAAGAGGCAGCAAAGCCAGATGAAGAATCTTCATTTATTCAAAGGACATGTCTCAATAGACTATGCACTGGGCCCTGTGGGAAACACAAAGATTAAGAAACCAAGCTCTGAACCAGGTCAGTAAAAAAGACCAGGAAGGAGGGCAGGACAAAGAGGTGGGGAGGATTCTGGAAGAGAAGCACCAAGAAATAACCTCCCCGAACTCATATTTTCCTCAAGAGAGCTGAGAACCTCACTGGTCAGGAGGAGAATAGAGTCTGACCCCTCAAACCTAGTTGTCTTCCTAAATTCACAAAGCCTCTGGTCTGCACCCTGCAATACACAGTCTAGCCATGAAATACCCTCTACTCAAACCTCACAGGGCTTCCACAGCCAGCGGCATTCCAAGCCCAGCCCTCCTCCTCTCTGGCTCTGTTTCCATTTTCTTGCCAGCTCTATAAACAGGAGAAATCACTTACCCATGGGCTTGTTCTGTCTCAGAGAGGAAAGACCTGAGAAGAAAGTGCAAGTCAAACCCAGGGAGAGGGAAGGAGCTTGGCAAGGCAGACTCAGGACTTAAAATGGATCTTAGCAGGGGCCCTGGGAGGTGGGCCCTCTTGGAGGTGGGGCCATTTGGGAGGCGGGGTACATGAAAGGGGTGGGAAAAGGTATACTAGATAGATTAGCTGCTATCCTGGAGGAAAGCTGGGGGTAGGCAATAGAAGACTAGTGGGGCCATATCTAGGTGAGTTGGAGGAGTAAGGGGTTAAGTGAGACTTTGTTGGAGACTTTCTTTGCAAAAGATGTGAATTTAGAAGTAAATAAACTCTCCAGTGTCCTGCGTATGGAGGAAGTTCTGATTAGCAGGAGGAGAGTGGGGGAGCCAGGTGGAGCCGAGCCTGTGGTGATTTAGAGGCCAGACCATATCCACCTAAGGAGCCCACTCAGCAGTTCTTTGAACAAAGATAGGATCACCACACCCTTCAACTGTTTCTTCCTGATCCTACCCTTCCTCTATCACCACCATCTATCCCTGTCTCCTCACCCATATTTCCTATCACTCCAGGAATAAAACTAAAAGGGAACTGGCTTAAGCTTCACCATGAGGGATTTCCTGACAAAATCATTCAGAGTTCATAGCACATTCTTACTGAATGTGCTTAAGCATTGTGCTGGAGGAAATAAAGGAAAAGATATAGTCCCTGCCTATGGAGCTTCCTGCTCTAGGCATTCATAACATCAAATTTCCAAGACCCTGAAATGGTGATTAAACGAAGGTGCCTCCTCCATCCTATAATGTTAATCCTCAAACAGAGACAGACTTGTCAGAGATGGAGAAGATGGAGACGGACTACTTAGAGACTCAGGGTTGAATGCACAAATGATGGGTCCAAGAAGCCCTTAGACAGAGGAAAAGAGGCACCACTCCCTTCTACTTGATAGTGATGAGGTTCCATTAAACCCTAAATTAGGTTCCTTAAACACTGGGGTGGAGGTGGAGGGAGGGGAGAGAAGGGTAGCACAGCAGGTCTCTGCAGGGAAAAAGTTTATACTAACTATACTAAGACAGAATATTGAAAATTAGAGTAGAAAGAATTGCTCTGGATCTCAGGAAGAACCTCCCACTGAGGAAAACCAACAACTCACATTGATCCTGCCCTAACACATCTCCAGTAGGCATGGACCAAGGGCACTAACTGAGCACCTCTTTTCTTCCAGGTGCTATGCTGAGTAGTAGATGAGTGGCCCAGTCAGGACTACAGAGGCAAAATTCCTAGAGGCAAAGGAGACAGACAGGAGTTGGAAGGATGGCTGTCATGACCTAACAGTAGTGGTGGGAGAGTATCTGGTTGTTTGATTTGTGTCTAGCCAACAGTTCTAGGCTGTCTTCCCTCGCCTCAAGCTGGGATTTTCCCACATGTGCATCTGCTTAAGGGAAAGAAGTGTGTAGGGGGAGGGTCTCGCTGTCCTTGCATCTGGTCCCAATAACAATTTCTTCCCCTTTCACCCTATGTTATTCACTGCCTGCTGGATAGAGAGTAGGTGGCTGGGGGGAAATAGCAAGACCTCCAAATAATAACTAGGTAAAGAAAAGAATGTGTACAGGGTTGGGGGAATACAAAGGACACAGGATGGAGCCATAATTCTCTCATGGAGGAAAGGGTACATCATTGGTACTTGTGGCCCATCCAGGTGATCTCAAGTGAAGTGCCTGAACCTTGAGGGGTGGGAGAGCTGAAGAGGAGAACAGGCAGGGGTGTGAGCCAGAGACAGGGGAAGAGGCTGGAAGACACAAAGATAAGAGAAGCAAGGAAGAGAGATAAAAGGAGGGATAAGAAAGGGAACAGAATGGGGGGAGACACCAAAAGGAGATATACAGGTGATGAGCATGGAAAACTAAAAGGCACACAAGGTGAAACTCATAAAGATGTGTATGGCAAGAGACACTTCAGAGGCTGAGGGAGGGAAACAGGAAGGGAGACAGCCAGAAGAAAGATCTGAGAATAGAGTCAGTCCTAAAACTCTCAGATCAAAAAATTTTGGAGTCAGAGAAACAGACAGGTGTATAGACATACAGATCTGCCTGAGAGATAAAGGTGAAAGAGGCAAAGTAGGAAAGAAGACAGGGCTTCAGAGAGGAGGGGGGAGGGAGGAAGACAAAAAGAGAGAAGAAGGCAAGTGTGGAGCAGGGGAGGGACCCAGGGCAGTGAGGGGGGTATATATTTGCTTCATAATCCTCTTCAGTCTCACCTGGTCTCTGCTGAGCCCTGTCCCCTCTCAGGTGCTGTTGGATGGTAGCTGTGCCCAGAAAGCTGGCAGGGTGCAGCTGCTATTACTGCCCAGGCTCCCTCCCAGTGCCAACCTGGGGATCCTAGAGACTCCTACATGGATATGAATACTGCCTCCGCTACTGTCTCCTTCAAAATGTTTCAATCGAAAGACCCCTGAAGCTCAGTCCTAAAATTTTCAGAGTTAATGTAGCCTGAGAAACCAGTGCAAGGAGAAGTGGGGGCCAAGGAGGAAGAGAAACTTGGCCAGCAGGAAGCAAGACTGAAAAAGTCTGGAGAAATGTTGGGGACAGGCTAGTTACTGATCACATGGAGAAGAGTGAGAAGAGGGTAAGGATTGGGACTATGCTTGCATTGTGAGCTAAAGAAACACTGTGCAAAATATAAGCAAAATAACATACTAATGACTATCCATTAATTCAGAGTCAACAATGTAGACACCTTCTGTGCAGTCATGACATATGCCTTCAAGCAGTTCTTCACTAAAGAGCTCCCACAAATATATATATGAAATCCACAAAAGGAGAAACTGAGGCAGAGAACAGAGACTTTAAGGCCAGTGTACATGCTTGAATTTAACGGACCTGAGATGAAGTAACCAGCCATGGCAAGCTGGACCCTGCCCATTCCCCCAGGCTTTCCTGGGGCTCTGCAAAGACTACCTTCCCAGCTCCTCTAAGGGCCAGGAGAAACACTAAGAACAGTAACTCAAGCAATCTACAGGGGAATTGTCCTCCCTGCCCCATCCCTGCCACCCATATTTGAAGGTCCCAGAGGCCAGATGTCTAGTTATAACCAGCCCAAGGTGTCTCCTTTGCAGCAAGGAGAGTAGAGAGGGAACCTTCCAAAAAATCCTGCAGAGAAGATAAGGGATCAGAACCCACTAGGTCCATTCCACCGCATGGACACTTAGAAGTTAATAAAGTTCAGAATGTCCAGGGCTTCCATGTAATTAAAGCCAGGACCTGAGTAATTATATTTCTTCTCCACATTCTACCCTTTACCCTCCCCCTCCATCATGGACACACATCTGATGAAACACACTGAACCAGAGTGGACTTGATAAACTGTCTCCACTAAGGAGATCAGTTTAATTTTAGGAAAAGAAATTTAGAATACACTTACAAAGGATGAAATCTGTCCATTTGTAGCAACATGGATGGAACTAGAGGGTGTTATGCTGAGCGAAATAAGTCAGGCAGAGAAGGACAAATACCATACGTTTGTGTATATAGGTGGATTAGGAGGAAGTTAATGGAGGACGAAGCAGGAGAAGAAGGTGAAAAATAGTTGGAGAGAGGGAGGGAGGCAAACTGTGAGAGACTCTTGAATACTGAGGGCTAAGCGGGGGGGGGGGGGAGACGGGAAGGGAGGTGATGGTATGGAGGAGGGCACTTGTTGGGATGAGCATTGGGTGTTATATTGAAACCAACTTGACAATAAACTAAGGAAAATAAATAAATAAATTAATTAAACAATAAGAAAAAATAAAGGATTTCCTTAGAGATAGGGTTGTTAAATGCTAGAACCATAGAAATACATACACACACATATACAACCAAACTGAAAAGGAAAGTCCTCTCTTAGCTGATATTTCTCTATGGGATGGACCTCCAGATGACATGTCCCACATCAGGGAACAAAATAGTCTCTCTAAACTTGAGGAAGCTCTAACTTTACCGTAAATAGGGAGATGACTGTTCCCCTCCCCCAGTCATGGCAAACATTCTGAAGAAGGATCACTTAGCCTGTAGGTAAGAGCCCACATGCAGAAGCCTCATTTGCTGTCCTATCCTTCAAGGCCTCCCTGTCCTGCTGGATCTCAATCTGTCTGTACCTCTCAGTGTCTGCTCTTTGGACTCACTCTGTGAACCCAGCCCAGGGGGTAGGAAAGCATCCCAAAGGAGGAAAAGACATATCTGAGATGTGAAAAGAGGACATACACGACAAGAAACCCTGAGATGCATGCATGCGTACATAAATAAATAAATAAGGAGTAAGAGGAAGAAGGGGAAGAGGAAGAGGAAGAATAAAAAGAAGAAGAAGAAAGTAAACATATAAGATAATACACGGTAGACAGCTCCTTCCAGTGCTGAAGGACATATGGAAGAGAGGATGGACATGGACATGGAGAATACAAAGCAAGATCAAATAGAAGGAATTGCCATATTTAGAGGTTGGGGGTGCAAAGGGCTTGGGAGACAGGAAACTGATGTACTCAGCAGGTCTGGAGAGAATAGGCTGAAAAGATAAAGATGTGGATGATTTAAAATGCCTAATACATTTAGTTTTATAAATATTTATAACTATATACATAAATCTTTACATAAGTCTCATTTTATCTTCAATTCCATGCTACAGAAGCAGGGATTAGTGCTGCTATTTTACATATAATGAAACTAAGGCTCAGAGAGGTTAAGTAATTTGCCTCAAGTCACAGAGCTCGTAAGGGAGGAGCAAAGAATCAAAGGAATGCACTGTGGTACCCCCTCCTGGAGGTTCTGCCCTGGGAAGCAGCCAGGCTTGGGGCCTGTTGTGTGAGGGAGAAATTACTCCCCAGAGGACAAAAGACCTGCCTCCTGGGGCCTTTCTCAGCATGTTCTGCCCAGGAGAGGTTGGCCAAGTTGAGGCCTCATCTGGGAAGTGGAGAAGTCATACCTTACCTTCTGAAGATGAAAGGCTAAACCAGGTCATTTACTGAAGATCTTCAAGCTTTAAAATACAGAATTTAATCCATGGAAGGGGTGGATGAAAGGGATAGCCAAAGCCTCCAGTCCTCCCATTACCCCTCCCCACCACATCTCCGTCTCCCTCTCCCTCTTTCTGTCTCCTGACCCTAGAGACCTCTTTCCCATGTGTCTAGGCCCTGGCAGCTGTCTCCCCCCAGCCATGGCTCACTAGCCTATGCAGTCCAGGCTCAGTCAGCCTCAGAGAATATGAGGACACATCAGAGATGTCAGGCTAGCTTCCCAGCATCTTGTCCACACAGCCCAGAGTCACTGTGGAGCTACAACTGTGGCACAGTTTGCATTGCTGCCCAATATTACCACTATCTCTGCCACCTTGTCAGATCCTATCCCTGGAAGGTGGGCTTTCCAGGTCATCGCAGCCCAAACTCTCTGCCCCCCTCTCCAGCAGATCCTGCCTCCTCCATCTCCCTGCACACCTCCCTAACACACTTTCCCCAACAAGCACGCACGCACGCACACACACACACACAAAATTTCCTCCTCTATGTCTCCAAGGTTCACATACTCCACAAGATCATGCACTTACTGAGATCTCAAACTTATCCGATTCTCTCCTCTCCATTTTCCTGCTCCTAGCTAACTAAATGAGTATAATTCTCCTTGTCTTCTAGGACACCTTCTAGACTTCTGTGTCTTTCTCTATCTTCTCTCCTTTGGTCATTGCCAGTCTCCCTTCATCTGAGTCGTGGGTCTGGTCCAGTTCCCCTTGACCAACTCAGCTCATAAACATCTGCTGAGGTAGTGCCCAGAGTGCTGTGCCTTTCTGTCTTTGTTCTCAGCCTCGTATTACCAGCTGCCAGGAGCTCCCCCAGAACATGGTCCCCGCTCTTCTCTCCGGGTTTTCCCTCAGTGCAAGCACACATAAGGGTAGAGAGTGTGACTCACTGATTCCACTCCCTTGGAGAAAGGAGAGAACTGAGAAAGAAACCCAAGCAGAGACTTCATCTGAGCCTACAGGGCTCTGTAAGGCTTAGTGTCAGGGAAGCAGGCAGCTGGAAGGAATCCATCTCTAGTGGGGCAGTGCTTTCCTTTAGAATCCCAGGGCACGTGTGTGTGTGTGTGTGTGTGTGTGTGTGTGCGCGCACACACACACACACACACACCTGACATGCAGGAAGCATAGAAAAGTTCATTGTACTTAAAAACAAGAGAGACACAAAAACACCCTAAAAAGCATTCACTGACCACCTCCCCATGTTTCCACAGCGTTGTTTCATCCCAGCTCAGCCTCTCTGGGGAGACAGGTGCCCTGCTTGTTTCCCCCCTTTCCCCTCATCTGCTTCTCAAAAGCCTGTTTCTTTCCCTGCCCCTCTCTCCCTCCTGCAGTGAGAGGCCCCTCCCTCTCCCTGACTCTCTGCATACCTGCTTCCATTATATTCCTTCTCCACCTCTGTCTCCCTCTGTCTTCTGTCCATTTCTCTACCCCCTACTCCACTCTCAGTTTCTCTCCCTCTCATCCCAGTCGGGGTCTGCCATTCCTTCGCCATCTCAGTCTTTCTCTAACTCACATCTTGTTTCTGTTCTCCCTCCTTCCCCTATACTGCTCAGAGCAGTCCTGCAGAGGGAGGGGTAAGGGGTCTCCTTCAGCACCAGAGGACTCTGCCATTTTGTATGGAGTTCCGAAATGTCATGTTCCTGCCCCACCCCTCATACACACACATACACCACATAGCCCTTGACTCAGTCTTCATCCCACCCTCTGGAACCTCTACCTGCCCCTTTGCTACCCACCTCCTCCTTTCCCTTCTCTGTCTTCCTGTCCCTCCGTCTCTGTGTGCATTTACCTGACAATCTTCCCATTCCTGGCACCATGTCCATGAATTTGTCTTTGGTTCTGGGTCCATGATTATCAGAGCCCTGAACTTCAGTCAATCTCCTGTCTCTGGGTCCATGTCTGTCTCTGTTATCACTGGCCTCTAGGAATCTCTCTGTCTTGGATTTTTTGCTCTGCTCTCTGGATGTTGCTCTCTTTCCTCTCTCCTGCTTTGGGTTTGTCTCTCTGTCTCTCCATTCCACTGCCTACTGTCTGCCTCTGTTGACCACGTGTTTCTGTCTCTTAGACTTTTCGGGGTGCTAAGACCAGCTCTACCTTACTGGCCCCTCTCTGTAAGGCTTGGCTTGAATCTACTGTATTTACCTCCTGTCCCTGTCTGCCCTCTTCTCTGCTTCCCAGAACTGCCCTGCAGTTCCTGGAGTTGACTGGTCAGGAAGTAGCAAAGGCAACTGGGCAGGCAGCCCTTCACATGGAAAATGGATGGCTGGACTATCAGGACCCATCTTAGCCTCTTATTTCAGCATCCTCCTCACCTAACATTCTCCAGGACTTTAGATTTGGTTCACCCCTATGCTTGTTGTGTTGTCTAGTCAGAGCCTGAGACTTGGTCCTTACCCTTCCCAGTTCATCCACTATGAGCCACTGGAAATTCTGGGAGGGCATTCAAACTCCCACTAGGCCAGGTACCTATGTATCTGGAGCAGTCTATGAGAAGAGGAGTGAGGACTGGCAGGAAGGCCCACTGAAAGTGCTCTGTTGGAGAGGGTTGGGCGTGTGCAGAACAGAAAGCTTGGGAGCTTTGCCTCTGGATCTTGGGAGAAACTAGCCAGTGGATCCTTCCATCCCTGAAACACAAACACTTGGTGTAATGAATCTAGGGAGGAGATGCAGCTGGTCTTCAAATAGAATAAGGGGAACAGAAAGTGTGTTTCCCCCTGTTATCCCCTCATGACACCTGTAACCCCCTCCTTTTACACAGGAAGTTCTCAATAAAGTCATTGGCTTGTATTTCAACAAGTCTCTCAAAATAGCACCTAATTTAGTAGAACTTCATTCTTTCAATATTCTTCCCACCCCACCACCCACTCACTCACCACCAGCAAGTCAGTATCTGCAATCAGGACAGTTTCCGCTGCCAAGGTTTCCAAGCATCCCAGTAATCATGGGACTCTAACTCAAATCCAGTCATTCCAATCCCTCCTCTTACATCACTTACCTGGCGTCTTTTCCTCCCCCTCAACCTTCTTACCCACCCAAGGCAGCTTGCCCCCTGAGTGTCTCCCCAAAGACTTGTAGTCACTAATGAGCACTGAGCACGAGAAGGGGAGGACCAAGGGCAGCATTGTGGGTGGAACTGGATTCCAGAGCTAGCAGATAAGGAGTTCTCCCAGCATCCATCAAATGTGCCATCTCCCTCCGTTATCCATGTCTCTTTCTCCCTGGTTCCTGCCAATCCATCTCTCTGCTGAGTCTGATAGATTTTGCTGAAGACTGGTCCACTCCAGATCTATTCTCTCCAGGGATGTCATTACCCCTGCTATCTTTCTTTGAAATCTCCTGAAGACTTTGGAAGCTGAGGTTTATATGGAACCCAAGGAAAGAGATAAATTTCCCTTTAGGCTCAATATCCTGATACCATACCCTTGTCTCCACTTCACATCCCCAAAAGCAGAAGTGAAAATTTCAGATGGCAAAGAGGATGACATCTCATGAAGACTATCCCAGCCTTAAGTAGGTCCTGAATGCCTCCAGAAACCAGGAACAATGTGGGGGTGGGAGCAGAAGATGCTCTTGGACAAAGATCACTCCTTGTGATACAAACAATTTCCACCAGGAGTAGTTACTCAATCCTGAGCACTTGAAAGGAATCTTCTCAGCAGAGACCTGTGAAGGGTTTGTGGCCACAACAGGGCAGCAGAGAATGGCTCTCCCTGCAGAGCCAGCTCTGGGCCCTTGGAACTGCGTTAAGGACTGGGCTTTCCAGAGAGTCTGGTTCTAGCAAGAACCCAGGAATTTCTGAATTCTGGAAACCCCTTCTGCAGCCTTTTCCATTGATATCTTTTATTCTCTTTGGCTCCTGAAATGCCACCACCCACTCCAGACCTATTCCCTTTTCTGATCTCAGCACTGGGACTGCTAGCACACAAGGTTAGGTGACATTCCAGCTCATAGAGGTGACGCTTCACAATGACCCAGCTGATAACTAGAGCCAGAACTGGAACCCATGTTTTCTTACTTCCCAGGACAGGGGTCTTCCCATGTATGCTGTTTGAGATTCATAACAGAAAACGATACTTCATAGGCCCCAGTGGGTAGCCAGCTCACACCCCATGGCTTAAGAATCAAGGTAAAGGGGCACCTGGGTGGCTCAGCCGGTTGAGCCTCTGACTTCAGCTCAGGTCACGATCTTACAGTTTCTTTAGTTCGAGCCCTGCATTGGGCTCACTGCTGTCAGTGTAGAGGAAGCTTCAGATCTTCTGTGGTCCCCCTTTCTCCCTCTGCCACGCCCTCACTCATGATCGCTCGCTCTCCTCTCTTTCAAAAATACATAAAACATTTAAAACAATAATGCCAAAGTTACACCCTTCCCCATGTGATATATGTTTACATACTTGACTGATGAACACAGGACTGTTAATCATGGAACACAGACATGTACACCACAAAAACAATGCTGTGCACACCCTCACCATCAGCACACACACCCTTCTGTCCCTCAGAGTCCCACAATCCTTGCCCCTCTCTTCCTATTTCTTGAGCTGTAAGAAGAATTTCTTCTCATTTGTCATTTGCTCTTTTCCCTGTTTCCAGAGTTTCCTCAAAGATTCAGGCAGAGAAGCATTTTCCCAGTCTAACTTAGTCCCTTCTACCAGAGCCTCTGTTTCTCCTGTTTTCCCCCTGCTCAGCTTGAAGTGCAAGGGAAACAGGAAAAATTGGTGGTTCCTGAACTCCTGTCTCTAAATCTGCCCTGTTGACCATGGCCCTCTTGCCCAGGAAAGACCTGACTGATCTGTGATCCACCAGCTTTAGCCCCACTTTCTTTCAGTGTCTGTACACTCTGTACCCATGTGTTACTTCCATGCTTGGGGAAGGGAGTGCAGGGATCCATTTTACAAACTCATTCTGGGCTTATCAGGATGAAGCATGAGAGGATTTGAGTTAGACTCAGCAAGAACTTCCCAGAACAAAGGGTTGAAACTAGGCTTGTGTGAAATTCAGGAAGAATGCATACATGGCCTTTCTGAAGACTCTAAGAGACAAGGACTTGGTTTGGACCTGTCTGGGTAGTACTGACTAAAGATACAAGTTTTCAGTGTGATTCTCATCATCCCAGCCTCAGAAGGTGGCACAAACTCCTATATTTACAGACAGGCATGCGCACCCAAATTTATACATTCTCGTACACTCATCAAATATAACTGTGCATGTGGTACATTCTCCAAAATATCACACTGGGTCACAAAACAGCCCTAAATAAATATAAAAGAATTGAGATCATACCATGCACACTTTCAGGTCACAATGCTATTAAACTTAAAATCAAACACAGGAAAAACTCTGGAAAACCTCCAAAAGCATGGAGGTTAAAGATCACCCTACTAAAGGATGAATGGGTTAACCAGGCAATTAGAGAAGAAATTAAAAAATATATATGGAAACAAATGAAAAGGAAAACACAACAATTCAAACCCTTTGGGATGCAGCAAAGGCAGTCCTAAGAGGAAAATACATTGCAATCCAGACCTATCTCAAGGAACTAGAAAAAGCCCAAATACAAAATCTAACAGTATATCTAAAGAAACTAGAAGCAGAACAGCAAGAACACCCCAAACCTAGCAGAAGAAGAGAAATAATAAAGATCAGGGCAGAAGTAAATAATATAAAATCCAAAAATGAGACAATTGTGGGGCACCTGTATGCCCAGTTGTTAAGTGGCCTACTTCAGCTCAGGTCGTGATCTCACGGTTCATGGGTTCAAGCCATGCATCTGGATCTGTACTGACAGCTCAGAGTCTGGAGCCTGCTTCTGATTCTGTGTCTCCTTCTCTCTCTGCTCCTCCCCTACTTTTGCTCTGTCACTCTCTCAAAATTAAATAAACATTAAAAATTTTTTAAAAAGTAAGACAGTTGGACAGATCAATAAAACCAAGAGTTGTTTTTTTTAAAAAATAAACAAAACTGATAAACCTTTAGCCAGGCTTCTCAAAAAGAAAAGAGAGAACACTCAAATAGACAAAATCACAAATTAAAATGGATTTATTACAACCAATCCCTCAGAAATACAAACAATTGAGAGAGGGCAAGATGGCGGAGAAGTAAGGAGCTCCGTACTTGCACTCTTGCCCATACATCACACGGAAAAGATCTGAAGCCATTGGAAACCTTACAAAACCTGAGAGATTGGGAGAAAAATGACGCAGAATCCACTGAGATAGCCTTCTAACGTGAGTGCGAACTTGGGAAGATAAAATCGGGCCGGGATCGGAGACTCCAGGGTGTGAGGCGATCCCCCTCTACCCTCTACGGGGAGTGAGAGGGGAAAAGGAGAGAGTCCGAAACAGAAAAACCTCCGCACAGGGGAGAAAAACCTCCGTTAGAAAGACCGTACTTGCCAAATACCTGCACTCCAGGTCCCCTCTCGCCAACTGGTCCTGGGGGGGGCTGAGCACACAAACTGCTTCTTTGTGTGGGCTCCTGGAGGCAGGACTTCAGAGTGGTGGCGCGCCTGCCGCTATTGTAGCTCCTGGGCGGCTGGGGCCCCTGAAAGAGCCGCACGGACACCGGGCGTCCGCGCTCCTGGCTGGCTGGAACTCGAGAGGGAAGGCATAGAGCTAAAAACTGGGAAATTAGCCTGTGAGTTCGTGTTTTGGGTGACGAG